>NW_012143856.1:8523032-8545211 GCF_000956105.1 Propithecus coquereli | reverse complement strand
TAAGGCCATGGCACTCTAGCCTGAGCAACAGAGTAACACTCTGTCCTCTGTCTCAAAAAAAAAAAAAAACCAAAAAAACAAACAAACAAAAAACCAATATTGTAGAGCTGTGGTCCCCAACCCCCTGTTAGGAAGTGGGCTGCACAGCAGGAGGTGAACTGTGGGTCAGCAATGGAAGCTTTGTCTGTATTTACAGCTGCTCACCATTGCTCACCATTCCCCCCTTCCCAACTCTGTGGAAAAATTGTCTTCCATGAAACCAGTCCCTGGTGCCAAAAAGGTTGGGGACTGCTGCCGTAGAGCACATATGTATCAATATATTTTTGAATATTTGTTCTGGCATATTTGTAGGAAGTTTCCTAGAAGTAGGATTGCTGGATCAAAAGTTATGTTTCAAAATAGTGGATGATATTTTCAAATAGTTTTCTAGAGAGATTGTACCAATTTGTAGTCCCATCAATAGTGGGGTTCTCCAACACTATCATTAAAAATCTTTTCAATCAATTTGAAACTTACAGGGTGAAAAAGCTGTGCTATATAAATATTACATTATTTGCTTATTAATGATGGTATGTATCTTTTCATATTTTTTTGACCATTTTTATTGCCCTGGGAAATTGACTTTTCATGCTCTTTCCTCATTTTTAAAAGTCAATCTATTTCTCAGTTGCTACTGATTAATAAGTGTATTTCCAAATTTTAATTCCCAGTGGCAGCACTGAAATCCCACCTTGGGTGTTGCCAACCAACGATGATCAGCCACAGGTACAAGCATACAATGCGTGATGATTGAGTGCAAAGCTACTGAAACACCTAGATGCATGAAGAAGGCGTTCTTTTTCTGCAAAGAGTTTTTCTTGCTGTTTTTAAAGTACTGATCCAGGGGTAGGCAGTCTTCCAGTTAGAAAATTCTTATGTTTTTCAGGCCATGCAGGCGCCATCACAGCAACTCAGCTCTGTTGTTGTAGCACAAAAGCAGCCATAGATAAAAACCGAATGGGCATAATTGTGTTCCAATAAAACCTTATTTATGGATGCTGATGTTTGAATTTCACATAAATGTCACATGACATGAAATTTTATTCTTTTGATTTTTTCTCACAAACATTTGAAAAAGGGCATGTGCAATATTCTGATAGAAGAATGCAGCATTTAATGATTAAATCAGAGTAATTAGAATATCCCTCACCTCAAGCATTTGTTGTTTCTTTGTGTTAGAAACATTCCAATTCTGCTTTTTTAGTTATTTTGAAACATGCAATAAATTATTAACGATCATCACTCTGTTGTGCTACTGAATACAAGATCTTATTCCCTGTATCTAATGGTATTTTTGTACCCATTAACCGTCCCCTCTTTATCCCCTCCTCCCCACTACCCTTCCTACCCTCTGGTAGCCATCATTCTACTCTCATAAATATGTACAACTAGTATGGACCTGTAACAATTAAAAATGAAAAATTTTAAAAAGCATTCTTAGATCACAAACTGTTCGAAAACAGGCAGTGGGTTGGAATTTGGCCTGTGGGCTGCAGTTTGCCGATACCTGCTTTAGACTTTTTCTATAGGAAACCACCAAGAGAAACTGCTAGTAAGCAGCCTCCTTAGGACTTGTAAGCCACTAAGGCCATGGACAAGACTTTATTTTGTTGCCTCATCTTCTGAACTTTTCACTTCTCTCCCTGAGTCTGCAGAATTTGGCTTCACTTAAAAAAAAAAAAGGTAGTGTGAAATGTGGGGTTATTATGTATACTAAAATGGCTAAAGCTGGAGATAGTGACACTTTCTTCGTATAGTGAGCACTCCATCAATACTGACCTCTAAGACTGTCTTGAATGGATTCAATTTGATGTTTAACGTAAGAGTATATGATGTCTAATGTCTTTGAACAAAAAAAAATTCAGCAAAGTATGATTTAGAGTTTAATGTAAAATTTTCCTGTTATATATACATATTTATAAAATATAGGTAACTCCAAATACTTTGCAATTATTTTTACAAAAATATATCATTAGAATTTTTGTTTTTTTCTCTCTTGTGGAAATTGTCATCTTAGTGAATTACAGGGTGTCCCAGAAGTCTACATACCTAGGGAAAATGGGAAATTGTACACCCTGTAATATAGTCCAAAGAGAAAGATTGTTCAGGTAGTCTTTGTCTACCCTGTAGTCCCCCAGAATCTGACCTCTGTGACACCATGTTGTGATTAATTTCAATCTATTCTCTACTCCTCATTTGATGTGTGAAGGGGTGGATCTGCCCCTTATTTTTGTCATATGCAAAATAAGAAGGTTGGATTAGTTGATCTCTTCCAGCTCAAATATCCTGGTATTCTTATAGCATATGCACATTTATGCATATGATATTAGAGTGAACTGTATTAGTCTACAGAGCAGAAATGGCTACTGCTGTTTGTTCCAGCAGTACATAGATTGTGTATCTCTTTGATGCATATCTGTGCATCTTCACTGACTTCATATCTTCACTATGTGTCTTCAGTGATAGCTTGTAGTGGTGCTAGAGAAGGAATGTGGCCACTTGGGAATACATACCATTTTGGGAGTTAAATGATTTCAGCTTTGTACTGAAATTTAACTCAGCAGGAGTTATAGAGGGTTTGGATAAAACTGATTATTATTGAAGTTCAGTGAACTTCTTTATACTACAACCCACACTTTTTATTTCTTCTGGCATTATTTTAATATTTAGGTATTGGTGTCTGTGCCTTCTTCTGTTTGAGAATCACCTCTGAGGATCACGAATAATTGAGATAAGTGATGTGAACTTTCACATGTGTTATATATTTTCTTTATATTAAAAATATCAAATAATGGCTTGTGTGGAATCATACTACATGTTATGTATATGACATGTATATATAATAGGATTTATAATGTCAGCGTATTTTATCATTTGCTTGTTATATGCAGAAGAGACTGCACAATAGCATGTAATAAAAGTGGTGGCAGCGATTATTTGTCAAATGGGTTCGATGCAGTTGTATATGGGGAGGTGAGTCATGGTATCTAATATCTTTGAACAAAGAAACTACAACAAAGTGTAATTTAGAGTTTAATGTAATTTTTTTATATCATAACACAAACAGGTTATTCCAAATAGTTAAATACCTTTCCTCTTAGTAGTTAGGCTATGCAACTTTGCAATCATATTTAATTTTTCTCACTAAGGGAAAATATTCATTAGCCCAAGTAGCAGGTATTTTCTAGAAGCTAATTAATAAGGAGTCAGTGATGGGATTATATCCATTGTAGTTTTCAAAATATTAGTTAAACCATTTTCTCTAGTGTTAAGGAAATACTTTTTGTTTTAGTATTAGAATGTCATAAAAGTAACTCTCCTTTAATGACTTTGTTTGATATTTCTGCTATTTATTGAAAAGATATTCTTTAAATCTCTACCTTCATAATGAACATTTTTATAAAATTCAGTCTAATCAAATACCATTTCAATTAGTTTAAATCCCTTAAGTTTCTGTGAATAATTAAGAATTAGTATTTATTATTGTTTGTATATGTCACTAAATTTTTGCAAGTAGTATCACAATAAGGGACTAGGATGTATAGAGAGGGAGATATATACACACATATATATCTTAATTATCACTTTTGGTAAGTACATTATATCAGGTTGATCATTCATCCTTAGTTGATTATCAAAAAATAAAATTGTGATCAATGATGTATTTTACAGTAGATATTATCATAGGATTACCCATTCGGGCAAAACTAAACCTCATGAATTCTGTATAGTTTTGCATGCAGCATGACAGTTGGATACAATTTGTTTTGCTGCTACATAGCTATAGGGTAGGTTATTTTGCTACATTTAAAGATAGCTTTTAATACTGGAAAAGTAAATAAAAAATTATTGTAGTCTTCTATTACTTTTTCAAGTTATTAACTTCATTATTTCTTAGTCAGTGTTAATATTTTTACATAGTGCTTTCTTTTAAGGAATTATGATCACCAACAGATTGAAATATTTCCTCAGTTAATTTGTTTACATTGGAGTTTCTTCACTTGGGTCACCACCATTCTGTCCCTTTTTCCTGTTTTCTTGGGATGAAGATGTTGCAGAACTGGGACACTTCACCATACTTATCAGGGAATTTCTGAAGGACTTGCAAAGGAAAAAATAGATAAATGGATCCAGGCATGCATTTAAGGAAGTTAACCACAGAGTGCTCTCCTTCACATAGAACAGAGTATTTTCAGCAGCACAGTCAAAGACATCCCGGGTTTGGCTCAGGGTGTAAGGAATTCGGGCAAAATGGAAAGGAACAAAACAAATAAAGAATACGGCAATGATAATGAAAACTTTGACATTTACCTTTTTCCTGGGGACTTTGCCTACTCCCCTTGTTCTTACATATGACTTGTACAGTTCTTTTGTAATGAGTGTGTAACATACAATGACAATTAAAAAATTAATCCAGAAAATGACTTGACAGATGTAATTGACTATTTCATGCCAGACCAGACCGAACTCTGATTTGAGGAAAGAGCATTTCTTCACATTCTTGTCTCTCGGCCTCCTGTTGGTCAGAATCATGTTAGGCAAAGAGAGTAAGAACATGAATGCCCAGATGACAACAGAGAGAATCTTAGCCCCCAAGAGATTGTTGGGATTGGATGTTTTAAATGGCCTAGTGGTCTTCTGGTAGCGATCAATAGTTATCAGTCCGAGGAATGAAATACTGATATACATCGTGAAATAAAATATGACAGAGGTAACTTGGCACACAAAGGTTCTCAGTGGTCCTGTTCCCAGTTTGGCATCACTAAGAATCTTAAATGGAAAAGTCAGAATCATGAGAAGATCGGAAATGACTGTGTTCTTAAGAAAAATAATAAAGTTTGATTTACTGCGGATTTGAAAGAAAATCCTCATTGCCAGGCTGTTTGTGATGAGTCCAACAAAAAACAGAACAGTATAGAGCAGTGGGAAGAGGACCTGGGTGATTTTGTAGTCTCTGGTGCACAGACTGCTGTTCCCAGGCATGGAGGTGAGGTTGCCGATGGCTTGCATTTCTTCTTTGCGGCCTAGAGAAGGGAGGAGGGGCTGGTTATTTTCAGACTGAGGTAGTTCATTTTGCTGGTATCTCTGTTTTTTTAGACACAGCCTCTAAAAATTGAGGTTTCTGATCTTTATTGTAGCAGTTAGTAGAAACACAGAAAACTGAATCTCAAAATATTTCATCTCAGCAAATACTCTGTCCCTAGAGAAGTGAAATGGTCTGAAGTACATTATGTGAAGCTATAGGTGCTTTGTATTTCTTATTTAAGTGTTCGTCTCTTAAAGCACATTTCGATCTTAGTCAAAGCCCATCTATGTTTATATGTAAAAGCCAGAAGGGAAATATTTTGGCTTTACTTTACTCTTTCTCAGCTTCACTTCCATGCTTTTGGCTTTTTTAGTTTCTATTCACAGTCACTTTTCCTACACCATCCTTATTCCTGAGCTTGATTTACTCTACTACCATCAAAGTATTTAAGGGAGAAATGACTGATAATTGCCCGTTAGAATTTTAAAGTAAAAATAATTAAAGAAATTGATGTAAATCATCCTTGGGAAATTTATTAAATAAATAAGATACTGAATCATAAAAAACTAGCCAAAACATTTTCCTGTATAATCAGAAGATATTCCTGCCTCTACATTGCTCAGTCATCCATTAAAAAATTGGCCTCATAAAGATTCATTATTTAGCTTCAAATATTTTAACCCATGTATATCTCATTTCCAACTTTGCTCCGTGCATTTGAAGTTATTACATACATTTTTCTTGAATATCATTCAGTAAAAGTTTTAAAACTGTAAAAAAAGAAGGATGTGGCTTGTGTATATATGGTTATCAGCTGGCATTCCTTACAACAGCCAGGACATACTTTCTAGATTTACGGGAGTGTGTAATGGTAGCTAAAATAAAATATCAAAACCACATTCTGGGCAAAACCTTGTTCTTTACTGCAGGTAACTATAAAGAAAACTAATGATTGACTTGAATATGCTATCTAAGTCTTGAAATTTGAAATGATATATGTAATCTTTTTATTCTACTAAAGACAAATGAAATTGATTCTACATAAAATATTATTCCTTATAATTAAACACAGTAGTGTTGAAAGTACTAACAACTAAATTAAAAAGAAATAATTTTCATGTAAAATATTTAAGTAGGACAATTTTCCCAAAATGTCAATGGAATTATTTTTTTCTATCCTTAATTATTGAAAGTAAAACAATCATGTTGTTACAGCGTGGCTTCAATTTTCCATACCTTCCCATCTGTTTAGCTATTTTTAAACAAACTAAACAAAACCCAATATTTTATTGACACAAGATCACTGATTTTAACCTTTCTTGCTACTGCTATTTGCTCTTACGCGTTCATTCCTTGACTGTTTTGGAAATTCTGCTTTGCAAATGCTCATTTTACATAGATTATAAATTATTTAACAAGTATTCCTGACATTAAGAAGTTCAGCTCCCTCTATCAATATTTTAATCGCATTTTATACTTAAGGTAAACTAAGTAAAATTATTTGTATTTTATTTCCATGCTTTGTATAATTTTTCTTAATGAAGAACTTAATGATTGTCTCTGACACCATTATTTCAGTTTGCATTTTAATTTTTATTCCAAATACATGCTTGCATTGATATTGTCATTTAAGGCTTACAATTTTAAGAAAAACTTGGAAAAAATTTACACACATATCCATAGTGTAAATACATATATTTGTCAAATACTTCTAGATATAACATTACCTGGTTACTCTGTTGATTCTGAAGGATTTAAATGTATCCAGTAAGTGGTAGTTAATGCAACCTGCAGGGTGGCATCTGGTATTTTCCTTTTAATGTCTTAGTTTAGTTGCCAAATCTCTGTGATAGAGAATTTGCTGAGTTTTCATCAGTAAAGTCTTGAGTGCTCTAGAGAGAAATAGAGGGAGAGAGAGAAAGAGGAAGAAAGGGCTTCACAATCAGAGATTACCTTCAAACACTGTGGACTCAAAGCTATGCAGGCACTGAATTTCTATCTGTCTGCTTTTAGGACTTCTGCTTTTATTTCCTGGTAAATGTGTGGCGAAGGTGGCTGAGAAGTCATCTTTTAAAAAGCAATTTAAAATCTTGCGGCTTTTTACTGAACCTTGCCATAGAGTTGGTGATTTATAACTTGGAATTCTTTTGGTTATTTTCCATGCACATGATAAATCCAAGTTGAGATCAAGCCTTCGAAGTCTGTGTCCTGGAGAAGGTTGCAAGCTTGCTTTCTTAGATGGTTATTTACGTGAAAACATATTGCTCTGAGCGTTGGATGATATATTTCCTTCTAACAAGTAATTACATTAACTCAAAATGTGTGCTGGTTGGGGATGTTAAAGTCTCTTGCCCTTTGTTTTTTCCCTGGTTAATAATGTCATAATTTTAAATCTGTGTTTGATTAACTCCTTTGTAGTCAAAACAGTTTTCTCCCATTATAAATTATCAGATTTCAAAATTACATTAGAAAAGAAAAGTGGTTGTATCCATTGCCTGGCTTATTATATAAGTGTCCTTCTTGCTTTTCTTAAATAGAATTTAAATGTAAACAAACATTTTTTTCTTTCTTTTTACCTAGCTTTGAGTTTTTGGGAAAATATATCATTAAATTAATGCATCCTTCTAGCACTATTATATACAGTTCTTTAACTTTTAAACCCAAAGGGCAAAGGGCATGGTAGGGACGGATTGAAGGGCCAAACTTTCTGCTGTTTTACCTTTCTATGAATATTGCTGTGCACACCCCCATGCCCCCAATGTCTTTATCTGCGGTGTCCTTCTGTTAACAGTAGAATCATTTGGATAAGTTCCTTTACCTTGAACACATGCTTTGGTTATTCTGAGTTTTGAGTCTGTCTCTCTCTGTAAATGCTAAATGTCTTCTACAGTTGTTTTGCAAAATGCAGAGTAGCAACTCAGCATCACCTGCAAACTTGCTAGAAATACACATTCTTGGGTACAACTTAGCCCCAAAGAATCAGAAACTCTGGAGAGCTCTAACCTCCGATCTGTATTTTAAGAAGCCTTCCATGTGATGCCCAGGACACTATTATTTGAGGACCACGGATTTAAATAGACATCATAATTTTGTTGCCTTTAAGAATTTGAAATTAAGCTGCGAATTTCAGTCACTTTGGTTGTAATTGTCAGTTACGTAATAATCCCTATCTGTCGATCATCTAGAGGGGTTAGTTCGATATTAAACTCTTGGAAAAGTTTATACTAAAGTTATTTTTGTTGTTAAATTAGAATGTAAACAATTCTTAATTATCTTTCATTATTTGTTAGAGACTCAAAATTATACTTTCTAAAAGAACTTTTATGCTGGGTATACTTCATAATAATAATTGCCAATATATAATTTCTTACACTGTCATTAATTAATTAACTCATTATCTCAACTACTTGCTTAAGTAAATACTTATATTATCCTCATTCTCTGGACGAGGGAAGCTGAGCAGTAGAGCAGTGGAGTTCAATGGAGATGTCGTTCCAATCCAAGCTGTCTAGTCCCAGAGCCTGCATTTGGAACTGTTCTGTACCTGAGAATCTTCCCTGTCTCACCTTTTCCTCAGCTCCCTCCCCACATTGAGACTCAGGAGTGAGAGATGATTGTCATGTGTGGCATGACTGTACTTTTTTCAATAAAATAAGGGTGATACTTGCCTTTACACCAAATTGTGAACTCAAAAGATGTTTATGATGTGTTTCTAAGATCTTTGGATGAAACAAGGCATTTAAAAGAAATCATGATTATTTTCAACAAATCAATCTTTCGTATTAAAGGAAAACTAATTTAAAATAGTTAAAATCATATTACCTTATTGAGAACTTATATTTCCAAATCCCTAGAAAGGCTATCAATAGGGATTTGAGGGATAAAAGAAAGGCTCCAGCTCTTGATTTACATTAACTTGTCTTTTCTCTGATTTTAACTCACAACCACACACCTATTTGCAAACCATCTCTGATAACACTTTTTTTTTTTTATTGGCAGATCACTGCCAGTTAGACCACTTGACCCTTGTAAAATCTTTAAGTGAAAAGTGTCTTAGGTTACAAAAGTATATTATCCTATGATTAAAAGCACAGTAAGTTATACTCTTTAACTTCTTATTAATAAATAACACATACAGTTTGTATTATTGTTCAGAACAGAACTAAATTTGATCGATTTGGTTTTTTGCTATGATTAAGATGGCTTAGAAAAAGGAACAGAGTTTTTACTTTAAAGTGATTCATTGTTTTATTTATTTCACCAAGTCTACTAAATAAAGGTAGTCTACTCTACTGACAATATTTGCTTCAAATGGGATTGCTCTAAACCCTGAGGTCCTTGTAGAACTAGGTTTTGGCGGGAGGGCAGAGACATTATAATTAGGGCATTTGATAGCTCTTAGGTTGTTTTAGTTCTAATGGCTTGTGGTTCTAAATGTCATTTTGACATTAATGAGTATTTTGATTGAGGACGTGTTTTGAGATGGTGTATAGTTATATCTGCTAGATTGGCTTTATCCATCAGAGTATAGAAATTTAGGTTAGATATACAACAGTTTCTTGGGCATTGGGGTATTTAGCAAAAGAGAATGCTATCTCTTGTGATCAAATTACCTAACATCCCAATCTTGGGTGTTTTACTTGAAAACAGTGGACTAGTATACATAGAGTTTAAACCTTCATCGGTCATACTGTGAACTGGAAGCTATTGTAGAACAAAGGTTTCCTGTACAAATCTAACTAACTCAGTTCTTGATTTACAGAAAAGGCACTTCAGTTCAGTTATGGTTATTCATGAGAAAAAGCTTCTAATTTCCTTGTTCCTTTAACAATTTCCTCATTTATGGGCATACTCATTCTTTCTCCCCAGCCCAAGGCTTATTCCTGATAGAACATTTATTTGATGTTATTTTATACAAAATCATGTGGTATTAGAGAGTCAGCTGAAAGAAAAGTTTGAAAACATCTTTTAAGAGTTTTCCATCTAATAAACTAATATTTTTGACTGAAATACATTGTTTTTAAAGACTGGTTTTTACTATTCTTAGAGATGAGGTAGGTTGCTATTTACTTCATGATGTTTACTGGGTTTGCATTTGATTATTTAAGCACATAAAATTAGGGAGTATTGCAGGTATGAAATGCTATATTTTGTTTTACTGGAAGGACAAGTACATCTACTTCATCTGTTTTCCATTAGTATTTGGAAGAAAGGTAGCATATTCAGAGTGAGATTTTATTTCTCTTCAGGAACATTAGTATTTTTAAAATCCTATGACTGCTGGGTCACTGTTTAAATATCAGAAAATACGAATAAGGTGAAAGGAGAACATACAATTCTTATAATCTCACCACTGTTATCACATCTTTGTCAATATACACACATTTTGACAATATTTCTAATCAGTTATGTTAAAGAAATAAAGATGATTTAAAGCCAATCTCTAATTAACGTCATTTCTTTCTAAGGATATTTGGCTCAAGAGACATATTTTAATTCCTGTATTACCACAAGCCTGCCAGAGTTTTGGGCATACGTATTCCTAGTTTGTTCTTCATCAGTTAAGTTTCTGTGAATGTGAGATAATATCTGGAGAAAGGAATAATCTATCTGGAGGATGAGATTTTCAGAACTCAGTTTACAGGAGAGACGGCCCATTCAGTGCAGCAGCAGCAGACGGACTAGCGTAGAAGAGATAGCGTGACTTCTCCCGTCATAGACTCTCCAGCTGATGCTTTTCCCTGCTCAACAAATGTATCCTTCAGGGAATAACGAATAGAGCAATGTTTGGGTGCTTATTTCAGATCCTTATTATTAGTTGCAACTATGCACCTTGAGGGTGTTTAAATACCAAGTTGAAAGAGTAGAAGTTATTGATACTTTTGGAAATATTTGGTGTGTTTTCTTAGGTTGGCTTTATTCTCATTTCGTATAAATTGCTGTTTGAAGACATGTACATTTTCCACTTGTACAAAAAAAATTGACGTAAACAAATCTTATAGGCTGTTGAAAAATAGTAGCTTTTAAAATGTTTCTACCTGTCCTCTTTGAAGCCTGGTATAGTAACTGCTATCATGATTTTCCTAAAAATCTTAACTGTAAGCAACAAATACTGTCTTTACACCCCATGTAGCGGTTGACCAGTGATTCTTTCCCAGCTCTCTGCAAGCTGCTCTTGTGTTCCAGTTTCACCCCCACACTTGCAACTCATGATTTTGCTTCTTGGCCCAACTCCCTGAGCATATCAATGTCAATGAACTGATGTGAGCTTCTTTGAGTTTCTCACTTCTTCACCTCCAATTTTTCTGTATTTTCACAGATTTTCCTTTTTTTCTGTGGTCAAGTAGAAAGGTGTCCCTTTCTTTTTTTCCATATTAATCCAGACAAGAGGCCCTTATGTCCTTCATCCTTTATTAGTTATCTGCTCTACAATCTTGATTTCCTCTGTGGAGACGTCTTTATTTGAGACATAGGTTTGAAGCAAGAGTTTGATGTTGATTGTCCTAACAAACTTTCCCTTTCCTCTCAAGCCACAGTTCTTCATGCCCAACTCCTGGTAAATGTGGGTCACTTTTCTACCTTCACCATTTCACCATCAACTCTTACTTCAACCCTTTGTTTCCTGCTTTGTGCCCCTACCACTTTAGGGAAACTTCTCTTTTAAGGTTCACACGTGGCTTTCAGTAAACAAGTCAGAGAGGTCACATCCGTTGTGACTTCTTAATTCCACTTGACATCATCAATGGTCCTCATTTTTTTTTTTCTTTTTTTTTTTTTTGAGACAAAGTCTTAGTCAACCTGGGTAGAGTGCCGTGGTGTCAGCCTAGCTCACAGCAACCTCCAGCTCCTGGGCTCAAGCAATCCTCCTGCCTCAGCCTCCTGAGTAGCTGGACTACAGGCACATGCCACCGCGCCTGGCTAATTTTTTTTTTGTTTCTGTTTTTAGTTGCCTGGCTAATTTTTTCTATTTTTAGTAGAGATGGAGTTGCGCTCTCGCTCAGGCTGGTCTTGAACTCCTGAGCTCAAGGGATCCTCCCGCCTCCGCCTCCCTGAGTGCTAGAATTACAGACATGAGCCACCGCGCCTGACCAATGGTCCTCATTTTTATATGTCCCCTCCTGGCTTCTGTGACCCTGCCTTAACAGACTATCTTATTAATTATAGAGAGTGAATATATACTATTTGATGGCTCATTTACGCCCTTCACCATCTCAGCTCCCTTGGCTCTTCTCTCCTAAAGAGAATGTGGAAGCTTTGCATCCCTCCCAGGACTTGATATATTGCCCTTATTCCTGAGCTAGCAACTCTACATTAGTGCCTACATCAAACCAATTCCTACACATTTACAGTACATTTCGACCTAACCCTCAAATTCCTCACACTTATAGGTAAATTCAAGAACTCCCTGTCCTAATAACGCACTATTTTTTTCTCCATCAAATTTTATCTAGTGGGTGCATTTTGAAGTCCAGTAAGATACACATTTACTCATTGGATTCAAATACCTGATCCTTTCCTAACTTCCTTCAGATACCTCTTGATTTTGCTTCTAGTCTTCATTCTCACTGCTAAAGACTTAGTTGACCCTACAAACTTTTTTGTTCTTTCTGTCTTTCGCATCTTCCCTTCAGTTTTCTCAGCACTCAACTATCAGGTTAAGTTTCCTACAAAACTAATTTTTATTATCTTCATCCCTGCCTTATTCCTTTATCTATGTGTTTATGCATTAGTCTACTTATTTATTCCATATTAAGCTTATTAAAATATTCAATGCTAACTCATTGCCTATTATGGAGAATATAAAAACGAATAAATCATACATCAACCCTTTTACAAAATTTACAGGGTGCTGTTGTAGAAGACAGATGTCAAGCAAATACCTAGAAAATAAATGGATTACACTGTGTTCAATGCTCCAAAGGCTATTTCTCTTCCCCTGCCCCCACCTCAGTTCTTCTGTGAAAAGGGTTTTCAGTGAACTGGATTGGCAGAGTGAAGGACCTGACACTGTATTTGTATGTTGCATGTCAGCAAAGTGAAATTGAGGCTGTTGAGAGTATCTTAGGTGGAGGAAAGAGCAACAGCAAAGGAAGGAAGTGCCCCAGGGTCTTTGGGAAGTATTGAGTAATGCAGTACAGCCTGGGTGCGGGGTGTGTACAAGAGAGGAGTGGAAGTCTAGAATATGAATTAACAGCAGTGAGCATGGTGTCCAGGATGATCCTAAACATTTTATATACTTTGTCTCAGGTTTTCTCACAAAATCCTTACATGGAAGACATGCCACCTATTTTTCAGAGGAAAAATCTGAGGCTTAGAAAGGTTTATTATCTGGGATCATGGAGTTGGCAAGTGGCACAACAGCTTGTGGTCATAGCTCTCTTAGCGTCAGGCTAGAGCAGTTATTGGTGCAGTGTGGGGCCTGTGTGGTTTTGATGAACACATGGATCTTTCCAGGATGCCTTCCTTTATCACCCCTGTTTGGACTTCTAGGCCTGAAGATACTACTTTTATGATATTGAATCTGTGCCCCTGGAAGACAGGAAACATTCATCCTTGTATTTTCTCAGGGTTCCCAGCATCTTGTCTTGCTTTACATAAATATAAGTGGTTTTTGAATAAGTTTGCTAACATCTTTTCATCACCCCTCACATAGACATTTACATTAGGACCGTCAGATATGTGCCTTAACTGAAAACAGCTGCAAAGGCACATTCCTGGCACTTCCTAGGTTTTGTACAGTTTTCTCAGTGCCCTACTGTTCCTTCACAGGGCTCATACGCACGCATCCTGCCAGACAAAAAAGAAATATATCAGTAATGCTCTGAAAAAACGACATAAATGGAGATTTGCAAGCAGCTCAGCTCATACAACTGTGTAGCCACACATAAGAATCACTGACTATGTTGACTTTATCCTACAGTTATGTCTATCTTTTGAAAATTTGGGAGAGGTTTAAATACTCAGAATGTTAAATAAGAACAGCTTCTGGGCAAAACCTGCTCCTAGCTTTTTTTTCCTTTAAAGAAGCAAATTTGAACACCTGAAACATTAAGAATTATTCGGGGGGGTAGGGGTGTAGCAAGATAGATCAGCAGGGTTTACAAATGTCTATTTCTGGTAGTGTTTAATAAAAAAGGAACCAGTGCAATGGGAAATGGTGGCAAGCGTGTGCCTGAGCAACACAGACTGACAAAAAGAGACCGAGGGCAAAGTGACAGAATCGGAGAGAAAACAGGCTCTTAATTCAAGGTTGCAGAAGTGAAATGCTACTTTGTACAGAGTACATGTGGTGAAGTACTTGGGATCAAACATTGGAGCTCTCCAAGTCTGAGGTTTTTGCTGTTTGTTGCAGCCTGTACTAATTATGAACGCAGTGCAGTTTGTTTTCTGTGAGAAGTTCTTTTCTCGTGTCAGCTCCTTAGGATAAGATAGATACTGATAGGAAGGGTACAGGTGTACAAAGAGTAAGGAAAGGAGATGTACTGAAGGATAGAGCTAGAGATTTTCTAAGAAAATGGGAGACTGTAAGATCCAAGGGAGAAATTGGAATAGAAAAATCCAAAGCCAGGCATAAGAGAGAGAACACATCCTGGACTACTTAACTTTGGCTAAGAAATGTGTTCACTGGTGTGTGTATGTTTTTGTTATGCTGTGACTAAATAGTTTTCTTTCTCATGTGGGGGGAAAATAGTGTTAGGATTCGCTGTGGGTTGGGAGGTGGTCCAGAAGGAAAGCATGGTGGTGTTTGCATTTTTAACTATTTATCTCCCACCTAATGAGACCTATACGCTTTATTGTTTTGTCATTTGGAAGTAAATATACATATATTTCACACAGTCCAGTTGGATGTAAATGGAATATATTTTGTAAAAATGTTTGAAGATCCTAGCATGATTTATTTTCCTAAATATAAAATATTTGTCATTACTATATATATATATAAAAAGCAGGCTTACAAAGAAATAATATTCTCCTTAAGGGAACAGTATGACTAGATAGTATGTTACATGATGTGCAGTTAAGACTATGTTCAGTTTTAAACAATGAAAAGTTTTTCAATAGCCAAAACTTACTCTGTAGGGTACGCCCACATCAAATGCTTCTATTAACACTTCAGGTCAGTTGACACTTTTTTTTTTTACTTTAGCAAGATCCAAACTGGAAAAACAAGGGTGTTGCCAGTGGAGGTTGAGAAGAGTTGAAGGGAGGGCAGGATGCCACCACCGCAAGCCAGCATGGAGAGGCTGTGGTTAGTGCATTTCAGGGATATGAAATGCAGCCCCACCCCTGCAGCCAAGGGTTTCAGAGTGCATTTTCTGTTTTTCAGGATGAATCTTCAAGTCATGAATGTAACCAGCGCACAATCCTTCTCTATGGAGTTGGCAAGGAGCGTGAGGAGGCAAGGCATCAGCTGAAGAAGATTACCAAAGATATCCTGAAAATCCTAAATAAGAAGAGCACCACAGAGACAGGCGGTAAAGGGCCTTCTTGTGTTTGCTCCCATTGTGTTGTGCCTTGTCTTTCCTCTTAGCACAGTTTTTATCACTGTCACTAGAGTGTTTCCTCTTCTGAATGACTATCCATTGAAATGTGAATAAGCACATTTAAGTTTTAAGGCCTTGTTTCCATTTATAGTAATCCTTGGTAGATGTATTCTATACTCATCTATACTTCCCAAATTTTCTGCAGTAGTAATACATAAAGTATTAAAGGATGAGTTGGAAAACCCTTCTTAGTCTTGAAGAGGTCCGTTTCTCTATTTCTTTACCATCATTTTTCAAGCTTATAGTTTGCTTTGTTCTGGGGCACTCATATTTGCATATTAATTGAAAATCATGGCAGTGTATTTGCTGATTTAGAAATATAGTTGCTGTAGATAGTGATGGTTCCCTATATCACCAAGTGATTTAAAGTAAAATAGAATATTGGGTCTTTGCCCTGTAATGCCTTCTTTATTTGGAATGCTCTTTCCTCATCCTTTTTATATAGTTTTTACAGTGAAGCTGTGCCTTTATATTATGTCAGCACATTGCATAATTGGAATTTTGTAATTATCCACTTCACATTTGTCTAATTACTCTTTTCAGGGTTTATTTCATGAGGCAGTCCGATGATTTAAAATATGATATCATTTTATATACCCCACTACCACCACTGGTGTTTATTTCTCTAATACTTAAATAATAAAAAGAAAAGAAAGTCTGTGTTTGCCCTATGTAAACCACATTCTTCCCACACATGGTGTGAACCATCTCTAGGAACCCTACTGCGTTCTTCAGTACAAAATACTTTTTTATGGACCTCTCTACAGGGGACCCAGACTTTAGACTTTAACAGGATGAATTGCTGGAGTTTGTCCACACTAGATCTTTCCTAGAGAAAAGTGCAGGTATAAATAATACAAATAGCTTCTTTTTCTTCTTAGTCAATAAGATTGTACACGCAGAAACACAGTGCAAGAGACAACACGTTTTTCAGTCTGCATATGGTGTCCTGGGTGTCTCATGTTGGAGATGATCGTCCTTCGTACCTGATGGGAAAGTTACCTGCATATCATTTACATCGCATTTCCTGATTCCCTTCCATTGCCAGCTAAGGACCTTGAAAAACATTGGCTCTCTGAGAGAACAGCAGAGAGTTGTGAAAGGGAAATGAAACCTGCTTGTTGTTGGCTTGTTGTTATTGAGCTTGAAAAAGAAAGTGCTCTGTCCAAGAAAACTGTTTATCTGTCATTTTGCTGTTTTTTTCTCTCTTAGAGAAAAGAGGAAACAGGTTGCATTTAGAAGGTTGAATTTAGAAACTCTGCATCTAGCTAGCAAAGATTATTGGAAACTACTTTTCATATACTTGGAAATGGGGGGGCACTTTAAAAGATTCAGTAATGCATGTTTTATCTAAATTACTTTTAGAGGGTCTTTCCAGATCCTGTGGAATTTTGGGTTTTGGAATGCTTAGTGGGCTGGGAAGGGGAAGGAAGGAATGTGGTATTCTTTTCTGTTGAGTCTACTTACTTGCTTTACAGTTTTTTAATGCCATGCTATAGTCTTTTTTTTATCTTCATAACAGGCCCTTAAATAGACAGTTCTAGCATATGAACTCAAAACAAGAAAATCATTGTTGTCCTGTGCTGTTTTTCAGATATAGGTTGAATATTCCCTATTGAAAATGCTTGGGACCTGAAGTGTTTCAGATTTTGGAATATTTACATATACAAAATGAGATATCTTGTAGATGAGACTCAAGCCTAAATGTGAATTCATTTATGTTTCGTATACACCTCATACACATAGCCTGAAAGTAATTTTGTTTTTTCCTTGGGGGTGCTTAATAAACTGTGTTGTGCACCTATGTTTTGACTGTACCCTGTGACATGAGGTCAGGTATGGAATTTTCCACTTGTGGCATCATGTCTGTACTCAGAAAGTTTCGGATTTGGAGCATTGCAGATTTAGGATTTTCAGAATTGGGATGCACAATCTGTATTAATAATGGAAACACCACTGTGGGACAGCATCTGCAAGGGGATTTTTATCTTTCCTTCATTTTACATAAATTTCTTTACCAGAAAGATGTTAATTTGTGAGGTAGTGAGCTGCCTTCTGATAAATAGTCTTAATTTTAAATCACCACTTAAAACCTAGTATGTGCCCTAGAAGCTAGCTCACTATACTTCAGATTAATGGAATCGTGCCCACTTTTTTTTCAGCAAATTGAGGACTGGTAAGGAAAACAAAACTTGTGTTAGCATGTGTTTGCTTTCTGGAAAAACAAATAATATTTTGAGGAATCAACTCGTTTAGAGTGTTGTCAGATCAGCCAGGCCTTGCCTAGGGAAATTTATAATCTAAAGTTTAAATAACATTTCTAGTTGAATGGTCAAAATTCATTTTCTAAACCAGTTGTGGTGGCTTGCACCCGTAATCCCAGTGACATGGAAGGATTGCTTGAAGCTGGGAGTTCTAGATGAACCTGGGCAAAAGGCTAGAAGCTCTCTCTAAAAAAACAAACAAACAAACAAACAAACAAAAAAACCCAACAACAAATGAAAAAAATTAGCTGGATATGGTGACACATGCCTGTAGTCCCAGCTATTCAGGAGGCTGAGGCAGGAGGATCGCTTGAGCCCAGGAGTTTGAGGCTACGGTGAGCTATGATCTTGCCACTGCACTCCAGCCTAGATGACAGAGCTAAACTTTGTCTCTTAAAAAAAAAAAAAAAAAAAAGTTCATTTTCAGTTTGCATTGACTAGTCATCTTTTTTGGTTATCAGTGGTGTATCTTTTGAAAATATTAATGAAGTTTGCTATAACAATCTTTAAAAGGCTCAAACTTTTAAGACTTAAAGATTTAAAAGAATGGAAATCAAAATTAAGCAACAAAAGAGCAAATTAACATAAAACAGATGAGGAAAATCTATGTATTATGACATTGTTACTCATGTAAATACCATTAATGTGTTGAGAACCATCACTAATTTTTTATATTTTTCTTTTAAAGTGGATGTATATTGCCAAGAATCAATTACATCCTTGTAGATGAGGTTGGAAAAGTTAGCGATATGTAGATAAATAATGCCTATTAACACAAACAAAAAGGTGCATTTGGAAGTTCTTAGCTGGATCTACATCCTCAACTATGTTGGTTTTGTTTGGTTTGGTCCCAGAAAGGACTTAATTAATACATTAACTCCACTTTTATAGTACTTTGTACACAAGACAATTGATTGAGCTCTTCAGCCTTGGTTCAAAGATGTCAGTAAATGAAAACTTCAAAAACTTGGATATTTTAAATATGCTCATGACATGTGAGCAGCTATAGTGAAAGCAAAGTTCCATGCTTAATTTGTGCTTAGGAAATAGATATTTTAAAAGGTTTAATGAATTTGTTAGTTCTTTGTTGTTACTTGACAAAAGTGGTACAGGCTTGTAACTTCTGTTACTCTAGCACCTTTTAATTCTGATTCACTCTGGTATCGAGGCTTATTTGCTTTTTGGCTCTAAACAATAATTACTTATTGTTGAAAGGGAAGTTTCTTTCTTTTTGTTATTTTTTAAAACCATTATATTTGTCATTAGCGAAATATTTTTGAGTTCAGTAAAGTCTTGTTCACTTCTTGTATCTTTAATATAGAAATCTGTAGAATGACATTTGTTCTTTGAAATGAAACTTTCCTAAATTAGAAGACAATGCAAGTAATAGAGCTCTCGGCTTTAACTACTTAGAATAGTGTTAGACCTGACTTTAGAGATCATATAATCCAGCTTTTCCTTTTTGTTTTTAGATTTTTCTTTGTAAATACATATGTTAAAAATATTTAAAACCAGGATTGAATCTATTTTTGAATTTTATTCTTAGAACTGTTAAGAAGGATAATAGTCCCCCTGGAATAAACAATGTTTGTAATTTTTGTAGTTGGAATTTTCTTCAAACCTCTTCATGCTAAATTGACAAATATAGAAGTCATTTAGTTAGAAATGCTCATATAAAGGCACTTTTCATGATAGCAAAACTTAGGAATTATTCACTAGAGTAGATAAATGGCAGTATAATCACACATTGGAATATTATACGTAAGTGAGAATGATTAATTTTTAGAACAAATTAAAATTATTTCAACAGTATGAATCAGTCTTAACAGCATAATATTGAGTGAATTATGCCAGAAGTGAAAATTATATATTGTATAATTCCATTTATATAAAATTCCAAAGTGAGCAGTAGCAATCCCAGCTGTTAGAAGTCAGGATCTTGGTACCCTGGGGAGGGAGAAGTGACTAGAGAGACCAGAGGGGATTTTTGGGGTTCTAGAATGTTATTTTATGATTTGAATCTCATTACATGGGTGTATTTATTTTGTAGAAACTCAAAGAATTTGTGCACTTTTTATGTATGTCATTCTTTAATAAAAATTATCCATTAAAAAGTCTAGAGCGTCTATTAAATGGCAAATAACTTATCTACTTTATGTTTAATTTAGTTGGGGATGAAGGACAAAAATCCAGGAAGAACAAACAAGAAGCATTTCCAACACTGGAGACTGTATTCACAAAACTCCAACTCCTTTCATATTTTGATCAGCACCAAGTGACATCACAGGTAGCTATTTAAAGCTGATTTATTGTGCATTTGGAATATTCTGATTAAGCATATGTTTCATGCAACATAATTTTGCCTTACTTGGTTTAATAAATACATTTTATAAATGTACTTGGAAGCATCTCAAACTGTTGGGTAGTTTGTTTTTAAGTGTCAGGTTGCTTTTCTCAGAAGAATTAATTTTTATCATGTAAATATTTTTACCTTATAATAATAGTCAGCAATACATAAAATAATCCCCAGTGTAATACTTAATGTTATTACGTTTTGGTCCTACATTGCTATTGATAAGGGAGACATCTGTTGATGACTGAAATAAAATACTATAAAATTGAAAAGAAACCAGATGTGTTTTGCTTTATAAATCCATTGATATTCAAATAGATTCATCTAAAAATTAATATTTTTGGTTCTATAACTACATCTAAAAATGCATCTAAAAATTAATATTTGTAGTTGTCCTGCAATTACAAACCACTAGAATAGTTAAGATCTATACCTTAAGGGGACAAGTTATCATATTTCTTCAAATTATAGTTATTGTAAGGAGGTTATTTGATTTGCACATTGTTTTCGTTTTTGTAGAAATATAACATGATTTAACTTTCATCTAAATAGAATCACACATATTCAAATGTCTCACTTATAAAATTAAAATAAGTCAAAGATTGTTTGGAATGAATATTGGTCTTAAAATTATTTTCACTATTGTTTGCACAGATCTCTAACAATGTGCTGGAACAGATCACAAGCTTTGCTTCTGGAACGTCCTATCACCTCCCATTGGCTCACCATATTCAGCTCATCTTCGATCTCATGGAGCCAGCACTGAACATCAATGGACTAATCGATTTTGCAATACAGGTGTCAAAGAGATTATATTTCTCTTATTTTTAGGAAAGCAAACCTACCAGGCATATTGGAATTTTAAATGAGTCAGTCGTTGTACAGTAACACTGTTTTAAGGACACAGTACATGTTTGAATAATCAAGACATTCTGAATTAACACTTTTCAACTACTATTTTAATCGTAGCTATGTTCATAGTTTTCTATTACATAATTACAACTGATGCTAAAATATATTCTTTAAAAATGTGACAGTTTTTGAGGACTTTTTGGTCTTTTGTTATTTTACTTAAGGAAAGATGACAGTTTATTTGCTTTCCAAATAATAGAGTATATTTTAGGTTAAAAGCAAAAAAAAAAAAAGCCTTTGTTATTTGATTTGTCCCACGATATTTTTTATACACATTTGAGTTCATTAATTATCTTTTGGTATTAGTGAATAGAAAGAAATAAGGCTCGGTTTCCATTGCTTATTCCATAAGAGGTGTTAACTTTGCTAATAAAAGGAAATAATGACAAATAACTTCCATTTTATTAAAAAGAAGGGGGAAAGGGAGGAAGAAGTGAGGAGTGGGGATGCTCTCTAAAATTATCCAATCTAGAACTGTGGGCTGCCATAAAGTTTCAGTAACTTATTTCAGTACTGAGTACTTCCTGATCGTATACATCCTGATGTCTAGACAGAGGAACAAGTCTATAAATTGGGAAAGGATTAAAAATAAAAAACAATTCTTTGGGGAATGTTTTTTGAGACTATAGTTGTATTAAAATGACTCAGTATATTCGTGGTTTATAAAATAAGTGTCTTTCCTATTTGCTTTGGCACCTACATTTTTATTCACTCTTTTCTCCTGTTGTAGTTACTAAATGAACTGAGTGTTGTGGAAGCTGAACTGCTCCTAAAATCCTCCAGCCTGGCAGGAAGTTACACAACGGGACTGTGTGTCTGCATCGTGGCTGTTCTCAGGAGATACCATAGTTGTCTGATCCTGAATCCTGATCAGACAGCCCAGGTGTTTGAAGGGTTGGTATACGAGGTGTCATTATTGGTTTCCCAGTCCTAGAATGTGATGAAATATTATAGTAGTTTTAAGAGAAAAATAGTACTGATGTCTGTTTCAGTAAAAACATAGTTAAAGAACGTGTTTGCCAGAAAACATTTACCAGAGAA
>NW_012143856.1:8491292-8522580 GCF_000956105.1 Propithecus coquereli | reverse complement strand
TTCCTCCTGGCTGAAAAGAATCATGGGGTTCTTTCATTTCATGTACCTTTTTTTAAAATAACCTAGCACATGTAATCAATTTATACTTTAGAGTGGCATCAATTTAACAGCAGCTCTTCTGGGGGAAAACAAAATGCTACCTTTTATGTGGATTGTATGTTAGGAAATAAAATCTGATAGTGAAATCTGATGTATCCCAAAAACTTTTAAAGATGTGAGAAAATATGCATCTTAGAATTAAGGAAATACAGAATTAATTACTAACCCTCAAATACCCTATAAGGCTTGAATTTTTAGTATTATTTTATAGATCAAAAAACTGAGACTCGGGCCTGTTAAATGAACTGTTTGAAGTGATGTACCTGACTCCACATGGCTAAAAAAAAGTCTTTCTATCTGGGAGCTCATTCGTGCTGTTTAATCTATACCCTGCTTTTTAAATAGTGTATGGAAACCCATTAGTTCTTCATGAAATAAACTTAATGAGTTGTAACAAGTAGGTTTTGTTTGTTTGTTGTGTTATTTTAAAACTGATTTTAGTATAATTTATTTTGGTATTTTAAATTTGTTATTATTCCTAAAATCATATTTGACATTAACTTTGTTATATTTTTACTCTATCATACATAGTAAGGATAAGTATTTCTCCCAAAACTATTATTATGGGTTTTTTTGTACTTATGTTAAAATGTAACATGTTTCTTAGCTCTGGCAAATCCAAGAAGTTGGGGGAACACTGACTGCTACAATGGGTACCTAACAAACTCTCAATAAATGCTTATTTACTTTAGTCAGAAAATAAGTCTCTGCTTTATAGGTTGTATCAGGATTTTTTGTACTTTATGTGGTTAACAGATTGATTCATTATTTCTTAATCATGTGACACTTTTGTTCTTATCGGCAGCTTCTTTGAGCTGTCAGGTGGCCCCATCCAGTGGTGTCAGTTCACGGGGACTGGGATACTACTTTGCCATTTCTTCGGGTTCCCCCTGTGATATCTGATTCCATTGTCTTTCCTGGTCTCAACACCCTAGGCTCTCTCCTGCTTTCCTCTGAATAGTGGAGAGAGGTCTGGTCCAGGATTCCAGAGACCTAAGTTCTCCTCTTGGTTCTGCTATGAACTAGGTCTTTGCCTTTGAGCAAGTCACATCATCTTTCTGCACCTCAGAGTCCTCTTTATGCAGTGAGGAAGGTGAACCAGATGATTCTAAAGCCCTTTTCACATTAATAATCTGAGTCACCTCTGATACCGTTAGTGTGGTGTCATGACTGAATCCTGTAATGAAATATAAGACGGTAGTGGAATCAGACTCACCGATAAATGGATGGACCACTAGTGTTTACTTCTGTGCTGTACGGACTTTTGTGGACAAAGAGGCCACAGTTCAGATTGGGGGAAAAATGGCACAGAATTGGAGTAGTAATGGTACTTCTGAACTAAAGGAGTTATAGAGAATGCCTCTAAAAGGAGATGGCTTTACCTTCTTACGTAAGGTAAACTTAAAATAAATTTGTTTCTAGTTTAGATAAATGGGGATTGTGACTCCAAACCATAAATTCATCAAGTTCATGCCAGAACCAGTTCATGTACTTGTAAATGGATTTCCCAGATTTACTAATTTGAAGAATTGCTCCTTTGCAAAGCAGTAAACTTGGAAATCTTGGCAAACTGACTCAATTTATGAAGGTTTTTTACTGAAGAGAGATTCTCTACTGCAACTTTCCTTTTTTGTCTCTGTCCCGGCAACTTAATCAGTGGATTCCTCCATATATACCTTTTATATGGAGGAACTTCTTTCATTGCTTTTGTTTCTTGTTGTCAGTGACACTTCTAAAGATTTTTTTCATATCTACTATTTCAATGTTTTAATAGAAAAAAACTGATATTGTATTCAGTTATTCACTATTTGCCATAATGTTTAGTTTCAACAATTTGATCTTTTTTTCTTACCCAAGTAAAACATGGACATGTTCTCATTCTAAAATAATCAAATGATAACATGTATATTAGCAAAACATGTGTCTTATTTCTTCATATATTTTTCTCCTCAGGTTGTGTGGTGTGGTAAAGCATGTTGTAAACCCCTCAGAATGTTCTTCCCCTGAAAGATGCATCTTAGCCTACCTCTATGATCTCTATGTGTCATGTAGCCACCTCAGAAGTAAATTTGGAGACCTCTTCAGGTGAGTAGAAGAAAAATCGGAAGAACAGAAATGGGATCATGCCTGTTGCTTGTTAGTGACCCCACCGATATTGTCACCCTTTTTAATCATGAAAACTAATTATATCTATTAGGCAGTAATTTTGATATACTCAAGATTTGCTTAAGCCAAATATTAAAATATGTAGTGACAATGAAAAATAGATCATTGTACAAATTTTAGCTCATAAACTTATCCAACTTTGACTAATTTTATTTCTTTAACGAATATTTTTTTAAGATTTTACATTCTCTACAAGTTTTATAGATTTTTAGGTAAGTCATACTAAAGTAGTGAATATTTGATGTATCTTTACATTTAAAATTTAAAATTCAAATTGAATCATAAACCTAATGGAAGTTTCGATAAAGCAGCTTTTTGTATTTTGCTGGATTTGTATCCCTCTTGGTTTTGATATCCCCATTTTCTGAGCTGTCTTTTTATGTTACTTTGATTAGCTCTAATATTCTCTAGGCATCATAACGTTGCAAAATTTTTCATTTCCTAGTAACTCATCGACGATTCTATGGCCCCCATTCATTCTTCTACAACTTTTCCAGATCTTTTTTACTTTTGCTCTTTTTTTTTTTTTAGAAAAATAATTTACTATTAGTAAATCACCTCTTCATGTGTTAAGTGTTTTAAAAAATGACCAGTACCCTTGTTGAGTAATTAAATCAATGTGCATTAAGTCAGGCAACCTGCTTTGTATTATACATTTTATTTGATTCAAATTTAACTTGATAAATACTATCCTATGTTTGCTAGTATAAAAAAATAACTGAATTAATTATAAAAAGATACTGCAAATTCTGCAGTTAACCTACTTTCTGTCTTGGACTTTAAATGCTATCATTATCAGGTCATCAATTTTATTCCTGCCAGTAAATCTTACCATTTAAGGAACACTGTAGTGTTTAATGAGCCAGAAAATTTTATTTCTAGAATTATTTTTATCTTCTCAATCCGTTTACCCAGAATTCATATTGAATTCCTTTTTACTGTAGTTATAACCTATCACAAATGACTATGTCTATTCAGCTATGATTGCAATTTTGAGATAAACTTAAGAGAAAATATTCCATATTTTGCACTTGTATTACCTCACTCGGAACATTCTTTCGGAGCTATCTGCAAGCTTGCTGCTTCTTTTGTCTCTCTGTTTCCTTGACCACCCTTTTTTAAATACCTTCCCTAACTCCTTTCATTCTTTGTATCACAACACTAACCCCACAGGTATTATAGGTGCCGAAAAGTAGATACTAGTATTATTTTGAGAAATTTTAGACTATTAATTATAGGCGGAAGGAGAGTGGGAGAAGGTACTAGTTGACAAAACAAATTTGGAATCCAGAGGGAGATAGGGAAACAGTGATCAATTATAGTTTTCTTTGCTCTCTCATACCTTGCATCCAGTTTGTTCATAAATCTGTGAGCTCTGCCTTCCAAGTTTATCTAGAATCTGATCACTCTTCACTGTCTGTATCACTGCCACCACGATTGTCTCTTGCTTGGACCGTTGCAGAGTCCTTCTGGTAGTCTCCCTGTTTGTACCCTTGACTCTTGAGCATATTCTCAACATATCAACTAAAGTTATCCTTTTAAAACAAGAATGACTCCAAGGTTTCCAGTGGCTTCCCATTTACTCAGAATAAAATTCAAAGTTCTTCTCTAGCCTTTAGGATCTATGGCATGCAATCTTCTCTTCTACCTCTCTCCCTCTGCTTACTCCGTTCTGGTTATTCAGACCCCCTAACTGGTCCTCAAACACTCTAAGCACACTCCCACCTCTTATCTTGCTTGTGATACTGTTCCACAGGCCTTTGCATGCTCATTCTCACAGTTCATTCATGACTCTGCCTCCCTGACCATCCCATTTTAAGTAGCATCTCTGCTTACTCTAAGCACCTTTCTTAGAATATCTTGAAATCATGAATCTGTTTGTAGTTTGGGATTAAGAAAAAAAAAAGACAAATGAAAGCTACATATGCAGAGAGATATCCATTAATATACTAATAAAACAATGTTAATAAATTTTATCTGAAACACCTTAAAGTTGTGTGAAAGGACTATTTGGGGGAAGTACAATACTGAGCACGTCTATGATTGATGGAGCTTCTGCTATATGCCAAGCACTGTGCTGGTTATTTCCATCAAGATCTTTAATTCTCACATCAACCCCAGGAAATAGAAATGATTTTCCCTATCAACAAAGATCGTTCCTTATTGTGAGTTAATAAGTGATGAAGCCTATATTTAAACAAGTCATTTTGGCTTCTAGGTATGTGTTGCTTTCATTACTCTACCAGGTTTTTTTGATATATGCAGTTTCAGAAGGAAAATTTTAGTTATTAGCTGAATTCCATATGTGCCTGCAGCAGAGAGTGGTAAGAATTATAAAGGGATCTAGATAGCAGCTAAATTTTTATTAAAACATAAAAGTTCATCTAGCAAGAGTGTAATGAGACAGGAAGCCTAGAAATGAAGTGTGAGGAGACTTGACTGTCAGCCACAGAGTTCATAGAAATTATGTGATCCATGCTGGAGGTAGCAGAGAGCCAACTCTGGAGAAGTCTGCATTCTGAAAGAAAGGGGAGGGCAAATCTTATTAAAACATTAAAAAGGGTAAGCAGAATTCTTTAGGTTTCTAAAGACTGACATGGATAGATGGCAGAATTAAGTGAGAAGTTGAATGAAAAAGAGGTAATGCTTTACAATGTGCCAAAGTCTGTTTCGTTAGACACTCCAGGGGTTCTGGGAGGTGGAGGAAACCAGGGGTGTGATATTAAGGAGGGAAATAGAAAAGAGCAAAGTTTGTTTTTCTTTCATTTTTAGTGAGAAAGTGAAACAAATTATGAACTCTTGCTAAGTGAAAATGAATGTAAAGTTGAGTAGAAAGTGTGACAAGAGTAAGACGGGAAACGAGATGTTTACAAGAACCAGCAACCTTGTAATGCCCCTAGTTTTGGAAATGTCACTACTCCAAATTGCAAGCTTATATACTTGATCGATAGCCAACAATTTTTTACATAAGTTGTCTGCAAAGATGGGAAATGTAGATTGAAATTACTGCCATTTACTGGGTGACTTTAGTCCTCTTTGTTAGACCAGTGCTTCAAGCATCGTTTGGCACAAGATTTATCTGGGTGATCTTGTTAAACATACAGATTCAGTACATCTGCACTGAGGCCCAGGAATCTCCCTCTTTAACAGATACCCTAAAAGTGATTCTGAACTAGGAGGGCCACATGTTGGTAAACATCGAATTGAACAATGTCTGTTAAAACTGTTTACCATGCAACTGTTTAAGGTAGTGAGTCTATATGCCTTTTCATTTTTTGAGGGACTCATTCCTGGTTACTGTTTATATAGGTAGTTAAGAATACAGAGTAAAAAAAATAAAAAACAAATTAAAAAGCCATATATCACCTTGACCACAAATGTGTTGCCAAAAAGTTAATCTAAAAAACAGACTTTCTGCTGCATAAAAGAGCTCTTGAATAGGGAAGCTGAATGTTGCTTGTGGATTTGCTATTTACAGCAAGTATGAATAGCTAAGTTTATATGGAATCTGAGCTTTGAAGTCAGATCATCCTCAGTCTTATCTACAGGGCAGGACTGGAGGAGATCATTCTAATTCCCTTTGTACTTCTAATACTCTCTATCTGATTCAGATGTAACTCATGGAAACATGAACTATTTTCTTATAGACCAGGCTCTTATAAATCTCCTAATGCTGAGAAACACACATGGTAAGTTTTTAGGACTGACATAGCAGTTTCTTCACTGGCATAGAATTTGTGTATTATCCACATCCCCCTTCTAGAATGTAAGCTTTCTAAAGTCAGGGAATGTGCCCCTCTTTGACAGCTGTGCCTCAGTGTCTAGAATAGCCACGGCACATGAACTTCCCCTGGATACCTAGAAGGAATAGTTTTGCAGGATGTATAATTAGGACCAAAACACTGAATTTTCCTGATGTGTAATTGAATCCATTTTTATTTTTAAGTAATAATACTTTCCAAACACTGTTAAGAGACAATTGTTGGAATCCTTAATAAATTCTTTGATTCTTAGAGCATGTAAAAGGTAGAAAAGATTTAGAAAGTAATTAAAATTAGTAACCAAATGACTTGTTTCTGTTTTGTTCTTCTACCGATTCAGCAACTATTTATTGAGCTAATACTACATTCCAGGTACTTTGACCAGTAGTGATTAGTAAGAAGTTGAAATTAAAAACTAATATCGTGAATTTTCTCTAGGAATGCATTACAGTTGCTGCCATTTAATATGTGTTAAGTGAAGTAGTTTCTCAGTTATTCTAGTTTTTTTTTTTCTTTTTTAACTTTCCTTCTTGTAACCTCAGTAGTGCCTGTTCAAAAGTAAAGCAAACCATATATAATAATGTGATGCCTGCAAATTCTAACTTGCGATGGGATCCAGACTTCATGATGGATTTTATCGAGAATCCCTCAGCCCGTAGCATCAACTACTCGATGCTGGGCAAGATCCTCAGTGACAATGCGGCCAATCGCTACAGCTTTGTCTGCAATACACTCATGAATGTATGTATGGGCCATCAGGATGCTGGAAGGTGAGATGGGTTACCCTGGAATGCATGATTAACCAAAGAATTGTTGCCTTGGTGCTTGTTTGAAATAAAAATCTTTACTAACTCTGTGGGCTAATGTTTGGCTCACACACATTTGTTTTTTTTCATCTTCTTTTATTCCTAAATTTACCTTTGCTTTATCCTATAATATCCTAATCTGAGAGACAGTGCTTTTGGCTTATTGCTCAGGCATGAGATGTTTTCAATATGGTCTATAAGTATATGACCCATTTTCAAAATTTATAATACAAATAGTAAATGCCTATATTTTGGGAAAATATATATATATATATATTTCAGCCTACCTAAATTACCTAGTGGACTTATTCACAGAACTAAAACTATCCCAGTTCACATCTGTACTGATCATTATTTGTTGCTTAACAGCATAAATTGTCAGAAAACATTTGAACTTCTATCTTCTGTTTAAGGGTCTAAGTTATTTGACCAGTAGATATTTATGATATCCTTGAATCTAAGAAAATGAATGACTTGTTCAATGATAGTGAAATATGTGTTCATTTTGTATATCACGTGACTTTTTTTTTTTTTTTTAACGTTACTTTCTATGTTTTATTTTTCTTTTCCAGGATTAACGACATAGCCAATTTTTCCTCTGAGCTGACGGCTTGCTGCACTGTTCTCAGTTCTGAATGGCTGGGGGTTCTGAAGGCTCTTTGTTGTTCTTCCAATCATGTGTGGGGGTTTAATGATGTACTTTGCACTGTAGATGTAAGTTTTCTTTTTCATTTAAAAACTGTGCAATTAAATATTTAGTTAATGGGTAATTTTTTTTTATTGTTTAATTGACTCAACTGAAACATTGTAAAATATTTTTTCTTTCTCTGTCCAAAAGCAATAAACCACAGTGACTTTGCCAGGGATCAAATAAATGGAAAAAAATCAAAATAAATAGAATGGATAGCTTAATCAGTAGTAGAGATGCCAAGAGTTTCCTTGTTTCCTGAAATTTCCATTTAGCTCAGACTTCTTGCATAGGGATGATCTCTTCACAGCTGTTTGTTCTTAGTTTTTACCAAGCGTCGTGGGTTCTTCATAGCATAGGACGTAATTTAACTAAATCAGTTTACATTCTGAAAAGAACCACTTTTATATTTTGAGTGCAAGGTGCACTTTGAGAATATAGATTTTGTTTGGTTTCATAAGAATGCCCGGATCTACTTTTTTTTCTTTTTTTTTTAATTAAAATTTTTGCAGCATCACATGCTCTAGTGCCCATGTCTAGATTCAGTGTGTCCAGTCTTTCTTGATGATTATGTATGGCAGGTGATGAAGAGGTACCTCTTGTGTATATCACTGATCTCCCTACATACCGTGTTGCATCTATGATGTGTGAAGTTCTTAAAAATCTATCTTGATTCTTTATCTATGTGAGCCTGCTATTATCAGTAGTCTGTGTCATACATTAGTCTATGTTATGCATGGAAGAACTTTGTATATTTTTAAAGCTGCCCCTTGGTTGAGGGTTTACTGCCAAATTCTGGCTGTCTCAGGAATGGTTGGACAATCCTATCTCCATATCCCCATTCTGTGGGTACCTGTTAAGATTTTTTTTAAGAGACAAGGTCTTGTCACCCAGGCTGGAGTGCAGTGGCAGGATCATAGTTCATTGCAGCCTCACACTCCTGGGCTCAAGCAATCTTCCTGCTTTAGCCTCCTGAGTAGTTGGGACTATAGGTGCATGCCACCATGCCTGGCTGATTTTTCTTGCTTTGTGTAGATACAGGGTCTTACAATAGCCCAGGATGGTCTCGAACTCCTGTCCTTAAGTGATTCTTCAGCCTCGGCCTCCCAAACTGCTGGAAGTACAGGCCATAACATCTGGCCAATATTTTGTGTGTGTGTATGTGTGTGTGTGTGTGTGTGTGTATAAATAAATAAAACTGTGGCCTGCTTTTTCAGACAGAAAAGACCCAAATTTTTCTTTAACATAGTTCCTTAACCTAATGGTTGTTTTTTGTTACACTTCACCTTCTATTTCAGTCTGTTATCCGTAAAGTTGAAATTAATAATAGTATGGACCTCATGGTCTTGTGCTATTTAAACGAGATGATTTTTGCAAATTGCTCACCATAGTCCTTGGCATATAGTACAAATCAATATGAAAGTTGTTATTATAGAGCTGTTTTTCTTATTATTTTCTGCCAAAGTCTTGTGAGATCTGTAAAGGTAGAGATTTCACTGTGACTGAATTAATTCTACTCCTCTTTTCCCTTCTCCCTTCTCTTTCTTTTTAAATTTAGGAGTCAATTGGATACTTTCAAATTTGCTTTTAAAACTAATTTAATCATATTGTGGAATCCTTAGTAGTTATCCGTGAAAGGAACTTCAAAACATTAGTGAGGCCTGTTTTTCAACAAGGGGGAATCTCCTTGTTTATCTTTGCTTCCTAATGGTCTGATAAATGATCATATTATATTCTGCCAAAATGTTTTGATTATGCTACATCTCTTTGTGATTTCTTAATTTTGCATTTTTATTATTTTGTCTTTCAGTTGCATAGACACAAGTACAAGCCCAGTTTCTTCTGATAGCATCAGGATGTGGGCAAACATCATTCTTTGTCTTACAAACTAGAAATAGGTCTAGAAGATAATCATCATGATATGTTAATATCATGATAATGTTAATGATAATGATAAGTTATCATTTCCATTTATTGATTCCTGTTGGGATTTGAGATCTTATTGGTATTGCCTACATGCTCTTAGATATTAATCTTAGATATTACTTAAAAGGTTGTTAGGTATTAAAACCTGTCAATGTTTTTCTTGAAGGTGAGTGACCTTTCATTCCATGATTCATTAGCTACTTTCATTGCTATTCTGATAGCACGACAGTGTTTTTCCCTGGAGGACGTCGTGCAGCATGTTGCACTTCCCTCTCTCCTAGCAGCAGGTAAGGCGACGTCCTAGAACAGCACTCGTTATTTGATTGATGTCTTGGTGGAGTGGTTTTTAACTATTAAAACAGAGGGAAAGGAGTATTTGAGGGTATGTACACTGGGGATTGGTGTGGCGGTAAGATAGAGGTGGTAGAATTATAATAGTTGTTCTATACAGAGTAACATGGATCCCTGTGGAAAAGGTTGGAAACTCCTATTTCATTCCCTGTTTAAGGAAGTACTCAGGTTTCTAAGAAAAGTATAGCCAAGGCCTTACTTTCTTACTGTAGGGAGGACTGATTTATATGATTCCACAAAATTTAGCTTAGTAGGAAACCTGAAGGACTTGTTCTTGAATATGTTAGACAACTTGCTTTTCCTATCCTCCTCTCCCAGCTTGCGGAGATGCAGACGCCGAGCCCGGGGCAAGAATGACGTGCCGACTCCTGCTTCACCTCTTCCGAGCTCCCCAGGCCTGCTTCTTACCTCAAGCAACGGGTGAGCTGGCAGCTGACAAATCTCTGATAGTGTTTTCATTTGGAGCTGTAGGTTCTAAAATGACCGGCTATGCTGTCTCTTGTAATTTCCTTCCTGATTCTTGTGGGCTTGGCCTGGGGGTGATGGAGGCGTGAGATGATGCCATTGAGAGGGCTGTCAGCACCTTTCATTGAGGTAATATCAGGATGTATTGAGAAATATGAATCAAGAGTTAATGCACAATAAAAATACCTCTGCTCTTACACCAAGCCATGCTGGTGGGCAGCATAATCCTCTAATATACTGTGTATGTTGGTTCTGACCCACACCATGTCAGCTTAGGGCAATGGTGATTCATTTATTCCTTTACCAAGGTAAAGGTAAAAGGACTAAGTAAGAATTACAGTGGTGTTAGTGAAGTGTGTTTCTAAAGATCATTTCCATACAGATATGTATGTGTCGGTGTGAGAATCAGCACAAGTGTATGAAAGTCCTACTGATCTTATCGATACATCTCCCAGAGGAGCAAAGATATTGCTTTAATAATTAAAAAGAAAAGGTTAAGTAAGGAATACTGGCAGTGTTTCTTTGTGAATCTGTGAAGTATCAATTAAAGCAAGCTAATGGCAATTAAGTGCCCACAATCTAACAATGAAAGGCCTTGCTGACTGTAAATGATTACAAAATATTATTAATGATGGTGAGGAGACTATTAAAGGTCTTTTGTTGTTTTCACAGGCAAACCTTTCCCTGGAATAAGATCATCTTGTGATAGACACCTCTTAGCCGCTGCTCACAACAGCATTGAAGTGGGAGCTGTGTTTGCTGTTTTAAAAGCAATTATGATGCTTGGTAAGACTATCCTGGCCCTAAGCTTCTTGGTTAATCAACAGAAACGGAGGCAAAATCATTTGTGTTCAGGTTTAAATCTAATTAATATTATTGGAAGCATGGTTTTGTTTGTTTATCCTCCTAGAAAAATTAGTTGGCTTTCTCCCAGTCCAAGTGCAATCAGACCCTCTGAGCATTCTGTCCTTTACCTACAGTGATTCTGGGGGAATTTCGGTATGACACAGAAATGTGGTGGTTTAATTGTATAATGTCTTACTCTGATGCAAAATAGGTCCTCAGGCCCACAGCGTTGTTTTACCTTCATTCGCTGGCAGAAACCACACCTCGTGAGGGACAGGGTTGACTTGGCGATGTAACTAAAGGTTTAAATTTCATCCAGATTATATTCTAGGATCAGAACACCAGAAAACCTGGGTCTTAATCTTAGTGTTTCTGCTTCTGGTTGTGACCCTTAACAAGTTTTTATCCTTCTATGTTAATTTTTTCATGAATCAGGCAATAATTACAATGATATCGATATTATTGATAAAGTGATATTAGCTGTCACAATAATTTTTTTGCTTAATTCATAATGTCCAAGATATCCTTTACAACATTGTTTGTGTATATTCTCCTGGAATAGTAGCACCGCCTTTCTGTTCATTTAAAGTGTAATACCTTAAAATATTATTCTATAAACCATAAAGAATTTGAATAGTTAGGAAGTCTTGAATTCAGATTGCCTAATTCCAATTTTGGGTACCTTCTTTTGTTCTTGACTAAATAATAGTTAACCTCTTATGGTCCGAAGGAGCTACCTTTGATTAGAACAGAAATTACTGAGTGGATAGGAATTGTTTCAGATGAGTCTTAAAGAACATACTTGAGGAGATAACTCTGTCCTGCTCGAGAAATGTTACTTGGTGATGATGAGGATGGATAACAGAATTTTCACAAAATAAACTATTGAAAGTTCACCTACAAGAAAGGAATTATAATGTAATATGTTATTATATAATAATATACTAAATATATACTATACTGTATACTAAATATACTAAATATATTATTATATAATATCACATTATATATAATATCATATGTGTGCGTGTGTGCTTTTGAAAAACCCATGAATTTTGTAATAAAAAGGAAAAGTTGAGCCACATCAAGGGCCACAGCCTCTCCTCTGAGCTTAGGAGCTTGGAGATTTATGTAGCCAACATTAAATGCTCATTTCAGTGAGTAAAATTCTCTCCTGTGATGACATTTGAAGGGAAAGACAGCTGGTCAGTTCTACTTAATAAATAAATGTTGGGACCATGAAGATAGGGACTGACTTTTTTCCTGTGGTATTTCTAATGCTCATCAGAGAACCAGTAGAGTAGGTTTTCAATAAAGTTTTGTTGAAAGTGTGAGTCTGTAAGTGACAGCTATTTTTATGGCAGAAACCTAGATGAGCGCCTTCTAGACACCTAGACAGTGGCCCTTGATTTGTATGACCGTTCTGATTCGAAGTAAAATCTGCCACCTCTTTAAGTACGCAAATAACGTGGAGAGTTCCTCAGGTCTGAGTAGTCAGTCGAAGGTCAGTAGAGCCTCAGGTGGGCACTGAACACTCAAGTTATTCTGTTGTCTATACAATAGCAGAAGGTTCTGGCACAGTCTCCCAGACCTTCTCTTGTCATCCTAACATCTAAACTAAATGAAGATGTAGTCTGAGACTGGCAGAGGTGTTTTTTTCTTACTTTTTGTTTTTGCAGAAGTTTTAATTAATCTACCTCATCATGTTCTAATCAGTGTCCTCTCAATTCCTATCCACCAGGATGTATTTTGAGTTAGGGAGATTGGACAGTTATCTCGAATTTAGTTTCTAATTTCTATAGTAGTTTAATTTGTGTGTAGAGATACTTATTTATATCTCCTAAGGGAGAAAGGATACCGACTTTTGGTACTTTTTAGAATTTGATATTTCCTTCAGCCTCTGAAGAGCTCTGTTAAATTAACTCCTGTGGGTAAAGTGAAGTTAGTGCTCTTTGTGTTTGTATTTTAATGAGAAATATGATATATGAATGAATTATTTATTTCTCCCCTCCTCTTAAGATTTTATAAGTATATATTCATTAAGCCATTCTGATTGTTGAAATTTTTTTCAGCAGAGTTAAAAATTTTTCTTGCTTGAACTGTGGGCTTAAAAGACTTTCTGCACTAACCTGGGCTTGGTTTTGCTCACTTATTGTAGGCAGTGAAGGCTTCATCTAAAATCATTCGTTGGTTCCAGGAAACTTCTTGTCAAAGCTTATTATGATAGTGTGGACAAATAGGCAAAAGTTTAAAGGCTCTGCTGTGATTTGGCAATCCTTTTTACAAAATTGTATCACTCTCTTTTAAAATGTGACCGTTATTTGTCTTTCGTGGCTAAAGAAGATTTCTTATTTCTAGCTATTCAAACATTCTGTTCAGTTTTTCCCCTAGAACTTTGTTATGAGGAAAACACTTTCCTTAGCTTCATTTCACTGAGTATATTAGAGATTTATCAGGTAAGGTTTTCTAATTTGGATGTTACAGAGAGGAAGGTAAAAGACATGGGTTATTCAATGAATGCCCTACTTTTCAGGGCTTCCTTAGTATGCATTGCCCTTTTCCATTCCCAGGGAAATAAATCTCTCTTGTCAAGAAGTTGATAGTAAGGTGGGCTAAGGCAAAACTTTTCTCTTGACCTATGGATAGAAAATAAGTCATTGTAAGAGAAGAAATGGAAAAGGGACATCTAGAAGGGTGAGTAACCCATTTTTTCCTTGTCTATAAGTCAAACGAATTTGAATACATTCATGCTTGAGACATTGGTGGAATGAATCAATGTTCTGTGATTATTAAGTGTGATTCATAATGGCCTTTCCAAGTTTGAAAATATATTTAATTCTGTAAACAAAATAAAGAATGAGTCCTGAACTTGCTTTTTTCCATGTCTGATAGAAACTTCTCTGGATTCTTGCATTTATTTTCTTGATCCATTCTCTCTATTGCTGAACAACTGGCTATGCATTAATAATAATACCATTCACATATTTTAAATCCCCAAGAGCTAGTCTCGTTTGCCTCTCAAATATTTGACAATAATTTGAACTTCTGTGATTTTGCTTTTATGATTCTGTTATTTAGGAGATGCCAAAATTGGCAGTAACAATGTCAGCTCTTTAAAGAATGATGACTTCACCATGAGAGGTTTACGACGTGATGGGAATGCTGATGATATCTGGACTGCCGCACAAAATTCAAAAGCCTGTGGGAAAAGTATTTCCATAGAAACTGCTAACTTAAGAGAATATGCTAGATATGTACTGAGGACTATCTGTCAACAGGTATTCTTTTGATTTAATTTGCTTTTTACTTTTAATATGTAACTTCTTTTGGAGTGAGCTCCTCACTATTTAGGAAACTTGTATATAGGTGGTCCTTTTTTCTCTTGCTAACTTTATTTTGAAACAATTTCAAATTTGCTGAAAAGTTGCATAAATTATTTAAAAAAAAAAACAAAAAAAAACCTCCAGTATGTATCTTCTACACAGATTGACTGATGTTTTACATTTTGCTACATGTGCTTTGTAATTCTATTTGTTTGGATGAATGTGGGTCATATACCTGTTTTTTTTCCTGAAAAATTTAAGAGTATGTGGCATATTTTATTCTTCTTTATGTTTGAGTGCTTCATTATTTATTTCATAAAATAACCAAAAGACAGTTACTAAAAATCAGAAAATTTAGCACTGGTACAGCAATTTTTTCTTATTTATAGCCCACAGTCTGATTTTGTTAATTGTCCCAATAATACTGGATTTGTCTGAGCTTTCCTGTAGACTAGCTTCAGATTATGCATCCCTGGCCAAGATACTACAGAAGTAATGTGTTCTTTCAGGTAATCACATCTGAAGTTACTTGATGTCCATTTGCACCTCATTGGTGATGTTAATTTTGATCAAACTGTCTCCATTGTGTAGTTTCAAGATTTTCCCACTGTATAGTTACGATTTTTCCCCTTGCAATTAATAAACAATCTCTGGGGAGACACTTTGAGACTGCAAATTTCCTGCTCCTTATCAAATACCCCCAGCCCTCATAAGCATCCATTTGATTCTTATCCAAACTAGTCTTTACTATGATGATTGCAAAATGGTGATTTTTTTTTTTTTCCAAACTCCTCCTCCTCTCCCTCTACAGTATCAGTTTTTGTTATGTTTTAGGGAAGAGCTTACCCTTCTCCCCTATTTATTTATTGATTATCTCATATGGCTTATAAGATAACTGTCCTTAGTTATTATCATGTTCCAATTGTCCCATATTTGTCTAGCCGAATCTCTTCATCATCTTGTACTTTCTCTGCCCTAGGCCTAGAATCACCCATTCCCGTAAGGAACCCTGGTACAGAATGGTACTTAGAAACAATATCTGGGTACTTTGTATGCTCATTGCTATGGGGTGTCATTACTTCTAGGACCTTTCAGCAGACAGAGCTAGGAAAAAAATACACTCATACTTATGAGTGAGTGTGTGTCTGTGTGTAAAATTATGGGTTCATACTGATGTCTTCAATTCCAATCCAACCCCCCAAAGTTGTTCTTTGTTTTCCCCCATGCCACATTAATATCACCTTCTTTCACAGTAAGAACCCTGAGTCCCAATGACGTCAACCCATTTATTCATTTGTTTAATTCTACAATACATCTGAAATAGCTTTAGAATGGTTACACATACACCTCTAGGAAAAAGAAGCCCACTAAAAGGAGTTGAAGGTGTGTTTGCAGTTCGTTTTTCTCTAAAGGTTTACAGTATTGTGTTCAAAAGTTATTTGAACTGTTCCTTCAGTGTGTATGTTCTTTACTTTAAATAGAATTGGGTTCATTTGTTTTTTGTTTGCTTTCAATTTAGATTCCTGTTTTCCCCCAGCTCTGTCTATAGAATACCATACATACGCCAATGTGTGTGTGTCAGTCTAATTGCCGTATTATTTTTAGGAATGGGTAGGAGAACATTGTTTAAAAGAACCTGAAAGATTATGCACAGACAAAGAACTTATATTGGACCCTGTGCTTTCGAACATGCAAGCACAGAAACTGTTGCAGCTTATCTGTTATCCACATGGCATTAAAGAATGTACCGAGGGGGACAACCTGCAAAGACAGCACATTAAGCGCATTCTTCAGGTAAATGGTATATTCTAAAGATTGTCTTTCTGTCATTTGACACATTCTTTGTGATTATAAGAAGAGCTACTTTCTCTCTCTTTTTGTCATTACTGACTAATTTCTGACTTAGGTATGATTTTTAATCCCCCAATTTTCTGTGGAATTGCCGCACTTCATTGCTGGGTAGATATAGATGCTACAAATTGTATATAATCATCAGATAGATATCAGTATTTTAAGTCAGTCCCATATTTACATGAGAAATTAAGTTTGTTGAGGGATGTCTTAAATATCTTATTCAAGAAATATTGAAATCATTTTGGAATGGGGTTGGCTAGATAACTGGATTTTGAGAGAAGAAATGCTTGTCTTATTTATTTCTAGTGCCTATCTGAGTCAGACACATTATTTTAATGTTGCTATGTATTTCTTTGTGTCTGTGTTGAATATATGCAATCATTGACCCATACTTCCTTTATTGTGTATGATTATTCTCATTCTTGAGAGAGGGAATACTGCAAGGAATTATATTTTAACACATGTTCAATATTCTTAATGTTTTAATTCTTTCCATTTTTCTCAGAATCTTGAGCAGTGGACATTGAGACAATCCTGGCTAGAACTCCAGTTAATGATCAAACAGTGCTTGAAGGACCCTGTGAGTATATATTGAAAGTGTGTATAAAATTTTATGAAAAGCAAAAACATGTGTTTGAGGATAAAGGAATATGTGTACTAGTTCTCTTATGTCTAACTCTAGGGCTCTGGTTCTGTGGCTGAAATGAACAACTTACTGGACAATATCGCCAAGGCAACGATAGAGGTATTCCAGCAGTCTGCGGACCTGAATAATAATTCTTCTAATTCTGGCATGAGCCTCTTCAACCCAAGTGGTATTGGAAGTGCTGATGCAAGTAGCACACGACAGAATGGAATAAAGACATTTCTAAGGTATTTTTTCCTGTGGTTTTATTGTGCTATCATTAATTTTTCACATTACCAATTAATTTTATTTGTGTAATACAATTATTTTGTCATTAAGCTGCAGGAATGTGAAGAAAATAATTAGTGTAAGTGGCAATTATCATTATTTAATAAGTTAAAGGGTGAAGCTGGGGTGGATGCTATCTTCTCATTCTAAGTGTTTGGTTAAGTAGGCCCAGACATGTTGGGACCACAGATGAGTTCAGATTTGATTCAGGTCTTCAGTGTCCCTTAGTCCACTGTGTTCTGTGGTATTCATTGCATAGGAAACACTTTTTCTGCATTTTTATTAATTGGCAGTTTTGCATAAATAGATCATGGTAATTTATGTTCAGAACTAGAACCTGTAAGCATATGAAATCTTAAAGTAACCCTTTAATTATGAATGGCAGTTTGATTTGTGTTTCATCATTTTGGTATAAAGTATAATAGTGAATTTTAAAACTTAAAAAATTGGTTATTGGTATGCTTAAACATAGTAACATTTCCTATTGTGACCATAATGGGAAAGTGTATTGTGTGTTGGACAAAAGGATTGTTTCTAATGAGAGAGCCGGAATCATAGAAAAACACTAAAAATAGGTTAGCTGTAGTATCCTCCGAGAACCAAACCCTTTATTGCTTTCTGTTAGCATGGAAAGTGTATGCAAATGTCTGGTGTTTGGAAAAAAGAAAGATAATAGAGAAAGGGCAATGTTAGAATAGTCTGTGTGTTGTGCATCAAGGTTTTGCTTTGGAGTTTCTGTTGTATCTGTGAGAGGAAAGATCAGGGAGGCTTTCTCGCATGTAACATCTGTTTCTGATTTTAGTTCCTCTGAACGCAGGGGCGTGTGGTTGGTGGCCCCTCTCATCGCCAGGCTGCCCACTTCTGTGCAAGGACGAGTATTGAAAGCTGCCGGGGAAGAGCTGGAGAAAGGACAGCACTTGGGTTCTTCTTCAAAAAAGGAAAGAGACAGACAAAAACAGAAAAGGTAATGGGTGGAAGGTGTGTGTCTTTATGTGAGAGTTTAAAGAACAACTAGAAAACCTAACATCCTACAAACATATGTGGTCATGTATGTCCATGAAATTTAGTTTTCAAATGGAATTGGAAATATTCTGTTAGGCAAGGCTTTGTTCCTAAAAAGTTCCAGGTTGTGATATTTAGTACACTATTTCTGAATTCTGCCTACATATCCAGATCACTGCTGAACTGTTAAAAATAACTGACTTCTCAGCCCCACTTCAGACCAGCTGATCCAGATCTAGGTAGCTACTTGGTCCCTGTATTTTATTTTTAATAATTTCTAATTTTTTTTTGTTACTTGGGTATTTATGTTTAAAATACATAGAATTTATAATTTTGGTCCCTGAAAGAGTTACTAATATTTTTGACATTTAGGGCTTTTGTTGTAGATTAGATATTAAAACTTCCGAGTCACCAAAACTAATGTTTTCTTAATTTATTTTATGCCCAAGAAATGGTTTCAAATAATTACATTTGAAAACTGACCATGTTACTGAGAAAGAACAAAACTTCACTCTAACATGAAAATGCCATGACTTTGGTAGCCCAGGAGTAATTAAGAACACTGCAGTAGGTGCCATTTTGACCTCTTACAAAATGCACACTCCTCTATAAAACTCACCGTGTAAGTGAACTTTTAAAATTCTCACAGCAATCATTTGTGGTAGGTGCTCTCCTTTTCTCTTTTTACAGTGGAGAGACTGAGGCACTGAAAAGTTACACAAGTTGCTCCAGGACACATGGGGAAGGAAGTAAAGGCAGGGTTTAAACCCAGGCCATCTGGCATCTGAGCCTGTGCACTTAACTATAGTATTTTTTGGTAGAGACCCAGCACTGTATGTACTATATTTTGTTTGTCATCTGATTTCTTTCACCATCTTTGCCAGTACTAATTAAGCAGAAGACAATTTTAATTTTCAAATTATATTTGCTAATGGGTGATTGTATGTGCATTGTCTTACTTCCCACAGGGCAGGCAGGTGGTATTACAGAGAGTTGTAATACCAAGCCAGCAGCTCTCAGTTCTGCCCGTGTAAGGTGAAGCTGGTTGAAATATTTTGGCCTAGATCTCATTTTAAGAAATTTTTCTTTCCACTGTAGCACTTACTTGGTTTGCCAGTATGATTTGTTGGTTGTTCTCTGATTGGAGACATTTTATTAAAATGCCAATTTTAAAGACATTTTTTACCAAATACCTTAAAACTTCTTTACCAGTGGAGGCCGTGGACTGTGTCGGAGCTGTGCACTAGAGGCTGCTAGCAAATACACTGCGGAGTCCTAGCTCTATCAATACCCTGCTGTTTGGTCTCGAGAAATGTGCTAAAAAAAACCCACCAAAACCCAAAAATAAGCATTACACATGTATATAGGCCTATTTCCTCACTCTAAAATGAGAGTTTTGTAGGAGAGTTTAAAAAATTTTTCATTTTATGCTATGTATCAAGTGATATTCTTTATGGTATGTCTTTGTAAATTCTGCTTATTTATGTAAAACACAAATTCATTATCTTCTTCCCTCACTCCCCCAACACGCTCACATGCAGTATGGATTTGTGCTAGTTTGGGAATGCCCTCAAGGGCAATAGAACATATTAAGTTATTTAGAAGCATTATAGTGGCTTTTAATCTTGTAAGTACAGGCATGATTTAACTTTTCAATAGTGTTTGCCTGTTTACCACCCCTCTCTTTTTTATCTAATAGTAAAATAAATAAGAGCAAATAACCCAAGGGAAAGAAATGAATGTTGCAACAGGAAGTAATCCATTCTTTCTAACTAGATGTGCTGTTATTACTTCCTTTGTAGTATGTCTCTTTTGAGTCAACAACCTTTCCTCTCACTGGTACTTACCTGCCTTAAGGGACAAGATGAGCAACGGGAAGGCCTCCTAACATCGCTCCAGAATCAAGTTAACCAGGTTAAGTATAGTATAATATTAAGTCAGGCAAATCTCTCTCTAATGGTATTCATTTATTTTCCTTTCATACACTGAGATTAAACTAATAAGAGCACAACATGTTTTGATTAGATGCTGGGAAACACAATCCATGCCCTATTGTCCTACCCAGGCACCAGAAGTTTAATAATTTTATTATATTAATTATGTATCTGATAAATGTGTATAGATTATAAAAGCAAAATTTTGTATGTCGCCTATAACTTTGAAGTGTCTGCTCCTCTCCTAACTCTGTGCCACAGAGAGGACCTGGAGCAGTCTGTGTTGCAGCAGACATGGCAGTCAGACAGAGGAACCCTTGTCCAGCTCCTCAAGCTGGGATTCCATGTATCGGGCATGGTCTCAGCTTGAGCTCTGTAGGTTCAGAAACTCAGTGTTATTGATGCCAACTAAGTGAACAAAAAATAAGCAGAACCCATTTTGGTTCCTTTACAAAAAATCTGGACATTGCCTTTTCACCAGCCACGGTTCTCCTTGTCACTGTTTGGAGCACTTGCATCTATATACTGCAAGGAAATTGAGTAATCACATTAGAAATTGGGGAGCATGGAATCAAGCAAAGTGGATATATAGGTCTTGTGAGATACTTTATCCAGATGCAGAGCCTAATTATCTCCTCCTTGTGGTGCTACGTTTCTGTGACATGTCTTTCCTTTGAGTGGTGCTGGATGGACATGGACAAAAAAACCCTAATCTTATTTGGTCCTTTCACCATCTCTCGACTTTTGGATATGAGAGATTGCTGCTCCATGTAGCAGCTATAGTGATCCTATCTATCTATCTATCTATCTATTTATTTATTTATTTTTTGAGACAGAGTCTCACTCTGTTGCGCGGGCTAGAGTGAGTGTCGTGGCGTCAGCCTAGCTCACAGCAACCTCACACTCCTGGGCTCAAGCGATCCTTCTGTCTCAGCCTCCCGAGTAGCTGGGACTACAGGCATGCGCCGCCATGCTCGGCTAATTTTTTCTATATATTTTTAGTTGTCCAGATAATTTCTTTCCATTTTTAGTAGAGACGGGGTCTCGCTCTTGCTCAGGCTGGCCTCAAACTCCTGAGCTCAAACAATCCACCCGCCTCGGCCTCCCAGAGTGCTAGGATCACAGGCGTGAGCTACCATGCCCGGCCTATAGTGATCCTTTTTAAATGTAAGTCACATGTTACTCTGGTGTCCAAAGTGCTTCAGTGTTTCTTATTACACCTAGAGTAAAAATTAAGCCCAACATGATTTGACACTGGCTCTCTCTTCCCCTTGTCTCCTACCAGTCATGGCCTTGATTGCTCCACCCTTGGGGCATTGGCCATGTTACTGTTCCTTGAACTTGCCAAGCAAGTTCTCATTTCAGTGCCTGTGCATCTTTTCTTCCCTTTAGCTGGAAGGATCCCCTCCCAGATATTAGCATAGCCTCACTTCATTCAGTTCTCTGTTCAGACATTACCTCCTTAGGAAGGCCCCGGTGGCCCTCTCAAAATAGGACCATAGTCATTCTTTGTCTCCTTGTCCTGCTTCATGCCACTTGTTACACTTATTTTTATTTGCCCCACTTCTGTTATGTGAGCTCCATGAGAACTTGTGTGTTTTGTGACCTGCCTTGTACCCTTAATTCAGCGTTGGGAGAGGTGCACATCTTTTGATTTGGGAAGTGCTCTCTTTTCAACATGCAGTATATTTATGGGTCATCTGTTGGGTTGGGTTACTTCTGCATATGACTCATTTCAACTCTTTTAAGATGATTCCTATTAACTACCTTGTTCCAAAACATTATAGGTTTTTTGTTGTTCTTGTTTTATTGTTTTCTTCATTTTTGTTTTTGTTTGTTTGGGGTTTTTTTTTTTTTTGGCTCCTGTCATCTTATTCTAGAGTATTGCCCATTTGTGGTTTCCTTTCCTAAGCAAACTTTTCCTTCTCTAGCATTAGTTTGAGTCAGTGAGGAAATGAGGAAGCAGCTCACTTTATAAATTGATATATTTGTCTGATGTCTAAGATGCCGTATTTTTCAAAATGCTATACATTATCAAGGGAGACATGTAGATAATATAGCAAACCTCTTCTTTCATAAAACATCAAAGTAGTACCTTTGCTAGGGTTCACTGCATGTCTTTAGAAATTTAACACAGAACTGATGCAAAATATAATTCTGTCTCTTTAATATTTATCTTCATAAGACCAATGAAATAATGTATTTAAAAAATATTTATTAATGCTTAATTTGATAGCCTCTAAATCATTTTCCCAGACTTAGTAACAGGATATATAATTAGATAAGATTCTCTTCTTCCATTTAGAAAGGCAAATGAACAAAGAAATAAATAGCCTAATTTCTTCTGCATGGAGAAAGGGAGGAAAGCTAAAATTTATTTAGCTTTGTTAATTTGTTAAAGTTAAGAAGTTATTGTTGGCAGTCAGTACAGAGCTCAATTTACCTTTAAATGTGACAATAATTCTATTTTAACAGGGGAAAAAAGTGGGTCTTTTTTTTCCTTTTTTTTTTTTCCTGATCTTAGATTTTAAGTAACTGGAGAGAAGAACGATACCAAGATGACATAAAAGCGCGGCAGATGATGCATGAAGCATTGCAACTCCGCCTAAATTTGGTAAGAGTCATTTCTAGTATCTTCCCACCATTAAACATATCTGTATGTGAAAGTAACTCCAGCTTTTCACTTCTCCTGTGGGCAAAGTCTGCATTCTGAAGCGAGGCCTTCCACTGTTTGCTCTCTTTACTTCCCTATCTCTCAAGCCTTCTGCTTTCCTTGCTGCTTTCCTTCCTGTCTGGTTAGACTTCTAGACATTAGTGGGTATTTTAAGTATTGATTTGCCTTCTTTGCCCTCCGCCCCTGTGAATCTTTCTTTCTCTTCTGTTTGTACTAAGAGTAGGTCTGAAAGGACTGCTATTTTGAGATGTTAGCTTCTACTATACTCATTTAAAAATCATACAAAGTCTTTTAACTCAACATCTTGTCAAACTTTCCATCAAATTGATCATAAAGACAAATCTCACAGGGATTTTTTTTACAGAAATTTAAAATTTCTCACATACATTGCACATGCCTTTGAATTTCTTTTCCCACTGGGCAAGCCCAAGCGAAGGCTCCTCTCTGCAGAATAGATGGTTTGCTTATGTTTCCGTAATTGTTTTTAACCTAATTCCCCAAACGTGAACTGGTAGGCCTGCGGGCCAAGCTCACCATTACTTCTGTGTTAGTGAATATTTCCATGTGGTATTATGATAGCAAGCTTAGATTCAATAGTGATTAACAACAAACGCAAAGTTATAGATAACCAGATTACATGGCTTCTTAGATACTCTTCGTATTTAATTCAGCTATAGTTGGATAATAAAAACTAGGTATCATGAAATACTAGGAACAAAAGAGAATTATATTGGTGCCTGCACTCAGTTGCTCATTCATTCCTCTTTATTTAATTTTTGGATGACTGAACTGTGCTGAAGGAACTAAAAAGAGTAATAAATATATAGCTGAAAGAGAAGATAGGATAGTCCATAAAGTAGATCATCTTTTTTTTTTTTTTTTAACTAATCAGAATTTGGCCAGATAAAGTAACAGGGCTGATATTTTCTCCTGCACATAATGCAAATTTTTTATTGTATTTCGTATGCCAGGTAGGAGGAATGTTTGACACGGTGCAGAGGAGCACCCAATGGACGACAGACTGGGCCCTCCTACTCCTGCAGATAATTACTTCAGGGACTGTTGACATGCATACGAACAAGTATGTTTTCATCATTTCACATTTATTTTGCTACATGTGTGCATTACATAAGTTTTGATATACTGCTGGCAGATTCTATCACATCTTTCTTACTTAGATACTTAGATACCATTAAAAATTCTGTGCCATGAATAAAAATGCTCAGTTAATTAAGTGTGTCTTGATATCGCTTTAGGGTGAAAATACTTATTTTCTTTCCTCTCTTAGTGAATTATTCACAACTGTTCTTGACATGCTGGGCGTTTTAATCAATGGAACATTAGCCTCTGACCTATCAAATGCGTCCCCAGGGGGATCTGAAGAGAACAAACGTGCATACATGAATTTAGTAAAGAAACTGAAAGTAAGTTTGTGATCAGCCTCTATTATGAGCTCATGTTGTTTATGGATTTGTTATCTAGTGCATTTTAATTTACCGCTCATGAAATATAATGTTATTTATTGTATTCAACTTAATGTGATTATTCTGCTATTTTTTTATCACAGCTTACCAGTACCCAAAATTTAAAAGCATGTAACCTTGATTTTTCTTTAAAAAAATTATATTTACAAAACACATTTAATTTTTTAAGGAATTTTAGAAATCCATTATCAAATATATACCCAAAATACTAACATTAAATTTACAATAAATCTATGTGTGAACCTGCACATGTAGTTGAAAAATAACCATCTGCATTGATATTTGTAAATCTGATTCTTTTGACTAACCACTAACACAATCTTCAAAGCAAACTGTAAAAAAACAACATGAAAATGAAAATCAGTAAACCTGATGACCTTACCAATAAAATAACCGATAGTCACCTTGTGATCTGACCCTGGATACGAGAAAGCGTTCCGTCCTGCAGCTCCTGACTTCTGATAGCAAATGCTACCCTGGATTTTTGTCATTTCAGCACTATGATGCTTGTTGTGTAACAAGGATGCCTTTGTATGTGTTCTATTTTTTACTGAAATAGAAGAAATGAAACACCACTTTAATTTGGAGTTGCCTCATAGACCATGTTCGGGGTTTAAAAAAAAATGTTTCCTACGCGAACTTCCTCCTTGTTAACTTTTGCCTTCATTGTAATTTCTGTACCACTTTCTCTCTCTCTCTCTCTCTCTCTCTCTCTCTCTCTCTCTTTAGAAAGAGCTAGGAGACAAGCGATCAGAAAGTATTGACAAAGTTCGACAGCTGCTACCTTTGCCGAAACAGACGTGTGATGTCATCACTTGTGAACCTATGGGTTCCTTGATCGACACAAAGGGAAACAAAATTGCTGGATTTGACTCTATAGATAAAAAACAGGCAAGAGTAAACGTTTTTTCTCACCTATAAATACATCTAAAACCAAATACTTTTTCTTATCTTCCTGTAGGATATGTAAAAGTGCAATTGGCATTGACATTATCATATAAATAGGTCATATCTTTGAAGATCTTCATTTAAAATGTTTATCTGAATTTAAGTAAATTTCTGAAATCCACTAAGGGAAAACTAAGTAAAAGCTTAGTGTAAAAAAAAATAGCAAAGACTAGTTCTGATTTTACTTCAGGTTTGGAAGCACAGTATGTTTAGATAAGAAAATTTTTGTTGATTTCTGGTAAAATTATTTTAGATATTATGATGCTCCATATACTTATCAGTCAAATGAAACTTAATAGAAACTTGTTTTATATATGATATAATATTAATGAAGGTTCTCTAAAATATGAGAAGAGTGGTCATTTGTTCTTTTAATGATCGTTGAGCAACCACAGGAATTCCGCAGTCACCAAGATGAAAGAAGGAGCTCCTACCCTCAAGGGGAAGTAGATGGACAATTACAGTGTAATGAGATTTGTGTGTCTTGGTACAGAGAGAGTATTAGAGGATGCTGAGGAAGAGCCATCAAACTTAGACAAGGGGGAAGTAGTCAGAGCAGAGTTCCCAGAAAAATGGACACATGAATTGTTCTGAAGGATTAAGAGTTAGCTGGGATCGGGGGAAAAGTGTGGTACAGACAAAGGGAAAAGTTTATGTAAAGATATGAAAGAAGGCTGGGCGCGGTGGCTCACGCCTGTAATCTTAGCACTCTGGGAGGCCGAGGCAGGCGGATTGTTTGAGCTCAGGAGTTCGAGACCAGCCTGAGCAAGAGCGAGACCCCGTCTCTACTAAAAATAGAAAGAAATTAATCAGACAACTAAAAATATATAGAAAAAATTAGCCGGGCATGGTGGTGCATGCCTGTAATCCCAGCTACTCGGGAGGCTGAGGCAGAAGGATCGCTTGAGCCCAGGAGTTTGAGGTTGCTGTGAGCTAGGCTGACGCCACGGCACTCACTCTAGCCCGGGCAAAAGAGTGAGACTCTGTCTCACAAAAAAAAAAAAAAAAAAAAAAAAAAAAAGATATGAAAGAATGTGGCTTATGGGGAAATGCAATTCTGCAGTAATTTAGAGTAGCCTGAGGAGCTAATACCAGTGTGGTTGTGGGAAGGGAAAAAGCTAGAGTCATGGTCCAGTTGAATTTGTAGTATCAGTGGGCTCCCTAGTGGTAAGATGTCTAGAATCCATTTGGATATATAGTCTTGGCACCCAGGAAAGAGTTCTTGTCTCAAGACAAATATCAGGAAACAATGAATTTACAGGTGGCAGTTCACCTTTGGTTTTGGATGAAGCCATTCAGGAAAGAGCAGAGTAGATAAGAATAGGAATGCTCACATCTTAAGGAATAACTAACTGAGTAGTTATTTTGGGGGACCACTTTGAGGAAAAATATTTTCAAACTGGTATACTAGGAAAAGTACCAGGAAACATCACCAGTTAATGTTAAAAATAAAAACCCTTTCTTTGCAGAAACAGAATAATAGTTTTTCTTCTAGAGTCAGTAAATATAAGCTTGAATTGAAAGATTTTATTTGTACCTGCTGCTACAATTTAATTCTATAATAATATTACTTTATTCAGAGATTGGCTTATTAAATACATGAAAAGTCCAATATTAAACCAAGTTCATAAAGGTTCGGATCGATGTTAATGTGATGAACTCAAGAAGAGGCTGACTGTAACTTGAGTCTTAAATTTGATATTATCTTAAAAATAATAGAAAGGTTCCAGAGGTTTATAACTGATGATAATTTAGTGTGGTTAAGATCAACTTTGCAGTGTACTTTAGATGTTTGGGGTTTGGCTAAAACTAAATGAAAAATATATTTATAGTAAAATACACCGACTACCTTGTGTTGCCAGAGCAGAGCATCGTGTGGTATAGACAACTGTAGAAATGAGCTTAAAGGTCTGAATTCTAACCACTGCTCTCCAATGCTCTGGGTGAGTAACTCTGTCTGCTGTGCGCTAGGGTTCTCTAGGACCCACACCAGCCAGAATCTTCTGAATCCGTGCCCTAAGCAAGCCTGGCCTGTGAATCAGGAAAAGATCTGAATGTGTTGTCATAGAGCATCATTTTACCACAGGGCCTCCAGGTCTCTACGAAGCAGAAGGTGTCCCCATGGGACTTGTTTGAGGGTCAGAAGAACCCAGCTCCTCTGTCCTGGGCCTGGTTCGGGACTGTCCGAGTGGACCGGAAAGTGATCAAGTATGAGGAGCAGCATCACCTCCTTTTGTATCACACACACCCCATGCCCAAGCCCCGAAGTTACTACCTCGAGCCACTGCCCCTGCCTCCCGAGGAGGAAGAGGAAGAGCCTACTTCTCCAGTCTCTCAGGAACCAGAAAGGAAATCAGCCGAGCTGTCAGATCAGGGAAAAACCGCAGCAGATGAAGAGAAGAAAACAAAGGGAAGGAAGCGCAAGACGAAGTCAAGCTCAAGAGTTGATGTAAGTAGGGAAGTAAAGAGAACCTTGGCTCTGTAGCATTTAGGATGAGATTTACTAGTGTCCAAATGATATCCCCAGAAACATTACTAAGAGCAGTGCAAGCTTTGTTATAACACGTGTCCTGATGAGTTTCTGTAGTAATTAACTGAATGGCACACAATGCCGTCTCACGACAGGCTTTTAAAGCCTTTGATTTTTTTTCTTCCTCTATTTTAATTACGCTGTTTCATTTTAGGCTTCTATTGTGAATAATGTTTAGTTATATTTTAGTACCTGATAATTTTCTCAGGTTTGAAAATTTAATTTTTCAAACTATAGAATCCTCTCACATGTTTTTAGTATGTCTAAAATATTTATTGTGTTTTGAGTGGCTGATATCTGTAGTAAATTAACATAAGAAGCTCTATTTGTTTTTCCCTTTAAAAGTCACATCTGACATATCCAATAGGATGTTCCTTAGATTTCATATTTTACCATTCTGTCTTTCCCTTCTTTATATTCTACTTCTTTACCATATTTTCAGACTTTATAAAAGATAAACCTAATTTAAAATAGTTGCACTTCTTGCTTTTCTATTAGTATTCCCTACCTATAATAGTATTTTCTTTAAAACAACAGAAATCTACTTGATGGTAATTTAGAAATAATTTTTAAAAACTGGAGAAGTAATGCTTAAAGTATCTTTTCACCTAAATTCACCAGGAAAATACTTGAGACAGAATTTGAGACATTTTTCTATAAAGTTCAAGAGTGTTCATGCTGCACAGTGGAAGAAATATTCACAGTGTAGTTCAGACATTCATGATACTGCTCACCTATATTAGGACCAAAACATATCTTTTCCTAGCTGGTAGCTTGGTGATTAACATTATTCTAGAAATGACCACCATCATATTTGGATGCCCCTTGAACATCAGTGCCCTCTCTTCATTCAGTCTTCCTACTAGTATTTCTTTATCTTGAAGAGATGTTTACTATGGTCCAGACTGACACTCCTAAAATCTAGGGTGTCCTAGCCTGTCGATACACATGGAAGGGCTTTTGTTCTTTTCAGATGTAAAAGCCCTGAAATCTTTCTCATTCCCCAGTGGATCCCCTCTTCCTATACTGCTTCTGCAGCTACCTCTTTCCAGTGGGATATATTCATTGGTAAAGCTGCAGGGAACTGAGATTTTGCTTCTACTTCATCCTCTGGGGCTAGAGCAGGAGCGAAGGTGAGGGAATTGAGACATTCAGGTATGCTCCTTAGAAACTTTGCAGCTGCTATAAGGATAATGCACAGGCTGAAGGGCTGTCTAAATTCTTTAGAGTGCTGTCTTGAAAATTGCAAGTGAGATACCACCTGAGCCAGGCCGGGCAATGATTCTTAAGCATTGTGGGCCTTTCTGGCATAATTCTCCTCAAGACTCGGGGTATCAGGAAGGCGGCCTGAGATAAAATCATCAGGAGACTTAGCAACTAAAGGTGGTGCTTTTTCGACTGAGGGTGTTGTTCAATGTTGGTATTCTGAATGCGCTTTTAGTATTTTAAAAGTGATGTTCAGAAGAGATTCTTTTCCATCTCTGCCTGCTGCAAGCTGAGTAGTTTTTAAAGCAAGGGAAAGTCTAATTTGAATGAATGTGTTGCAGAGAATATATTGACACTGTTGCCTTCCATCTTCCCCTTTATAAAAACAGCCTTGTACACTGGGATAGATGGTATCTCAAACAACAGGAAGAATTTGCATTAATTAGATGTATGGTGTGTGGTGTTGGGTAACTTTTTTTTAACTTTATGTTAAAAGGAATATCCACAGAGCAACATATACCGAGTGCCTCCTAATTACTCGCCCATCTCCTCCCAAATGATGCATCATCCACAGTCCACATTGTGGGGTTACAACCTCGTGGGCCAGCCCCAGCAGCCCGGCTTCTTCCTGCAGAACCAATCTCTCGCTCCAGGTATGTGACAAGAGAGCACAGTTAGATGACTTGAGGAGTTAGATCACCCCTCAAGAGAACAGCTTGAGGTTCTCTTTGCTTTTAATCTGAAACCTCCACAAAACGTGGAAATTTCAAGAACTGACTACTCAGTTGACATTTGTATAATTCTCACCACTCAAATGTTTTTTTTCCTTCTAAAATAAGGTTAAATTGCAGGTTTATACACCGATTTTGGAATTTTCATCCAGTTTCAGAGAGAAATTAGCCAGTGCAGTGATTAACATCTAAGCTCAAAGATGTAAAGTTAATAAAGGTTTTATGTTGTGAAATTTGTGTATATTTTTATCAGATATAATTCTTATTGGTGTTTTAACATATTAGTATTACACAGTGTCTTTTATTTTCTTATGTTGTGAATTTTAAATTGTTTATATCATGAAGCAGCTTAGAAACTTGGTTCAGAAAGATGATTTAGATATTAGCAAGGAAAGTTACCATAGTAAATGTTCCTGATTTTAGTATTGCTTTGGTTCAAGCCCAAGTATTAATAGATTGCACATCTCAAATGAAGATTTTCTAAATGAAAACATCTCTTAATTAGAAATGAATTCAACTTTCTATGTGAAAAATTGCAGGTTTTAGCATATCTAAATTATTTGAAATTTCAGTCTGCATTGTGTTAGGATTTGCCATTTTAACCAATAATTATTTTTCGTATTCTGTGTTATATTGTGATTTTTATTGTAACTCGAGTATGACATTTTGAGGCCTAGGGAAGAAAATGTTTGATTTGTGGCTTATAGCAGAGGAAAATCCATATTTTTGTCCGCTAAATTAGTGGTTAAAAGAACTGGTTTGAGAGTTAGAGTTTTAGGTTGAAATTTGGCTCTTCCACTCTCTTACTATATAATCTTGTCCAAGTCTTAACTTCTCTGTGCTTCATTATGGTCATCTGTAAAATGGATGTGCTAATATCTACCATAATAGGATAGAGGATTCTGTTATTCATTCAACAAAATGTATTCAGCTTCATGATATACTGGACCCTGTTTTGGGTGCTGAGATATTGCAGTGAACACAATGGATAAGATGCTTATTATTTTTTAAAGAGTGAAATAAAGTTTTTATTACACATACATGCACATATTTATAAAATTTAAAGTAAATTAAAAAAAATTTGTAGCCCTTAAAAGATAGCCTCACACAGCAGACATGTTCAGTAAATGATCTTAACATATTCCCACCTCAGGGCATTTGCACTTACTGGTCCTTTTGTCTGCAGTGGTCTCTGTCAAATGTCTATGTGGTTTACTGCTTGGTCAGAGACCACTTTCCCATGGGGCCTCCACTGATAGCTCCGTTTTAAATTGTAAACCAAACCCCTTCCCTGCACTCTCTGTTTCCTCCCCTTTTTTCTATTTCTCCATGGTATCAGCACTTGGCTTATACTTTGCTCTTTTATTGCCTTCTTACCTTCATACCCAGAATGTAAACTCTGTGAAGACAGATATTTTTTCTGCTATGTTCACTACATTATCTCCAGAACTTACAGCAGCATCTGGCTTATAGTAGGCTCTTAAAAATAGATTGTTGAGTGAATGAATGTAGACTACAAAGAGCAAAGTAGACTTAATAATACATGTGGAAAATAACATAATTGTCTTATTTTTTGACTTT
>NW_012143856.1:8422821-8489992 GCF_000956105.1 Propithecus coquereli | reverse complement strand
TATGACAAATTATATATGCAAATATGTTAAGGATTTCCTTTGGTTTCTTAGGTATCAATATAACTGGTTCTTATTTGATTTTTAGCCTTCAATAAAAGATGTGTTTTGTCTTTAGAATCATGGTAATTAAAGTTTCAAAGTATCTTAAGTTTTTGAAGTATTTTCATGGCTACTACACAACAGGCATTTTCATTTTGCCATGGGAAAGAAGCTTAAATAACATGAGCTTCAGATTTGTTTAAAATTACAAAATAGTTTCTATGCCTGGCTTAGGGTACTTGGTAAAATACACCACAAAGGCAATGTTTTATACAAGTAATATGTTCCTGAGGACCTTGAATAATTTAAAACCCACATAATTCTGAAATTATGTCAGCAACTCTGTATTTCAGGCATTTCAGTTTATCAGCTAAAGTGTAACCTCCATGAAGTCATGTTAAAATATTATAATTCACTCCTATATCACCCTCCTTATCTTTTAGAAATCACGCAAGTCTTAACAAACTTTTAACATTTGCAATGGATGGGACTACTATTTTCCATTTTGCTCATAAAGTGAGACTTGGAAGGTGAAATTTTTGTGTTTTGATAAAATAAGGAAGACCTATTGCATTAATATACTTAGAAAGCCCTTCCTTCTGGTTGCTCTTATAGGTGGCTCCCGATTGGACCCTACGGGATCCTTCGTCCCAACTAATACCAAACAAGCTCTGTCGAACATGCTGCAGCGGCGCTCGGGCGCCATGATGCAGCCGCCCTCCCTTCACGCAATCACGTCACAGCAGCAGTTGATACAGATGAAGCTTCTGCAGCAGCATCAGCAACAGCGGCTTCTCAGGCAAGCCCAGAGTCGGCCTTTCCAACAGGTTTGTCCAGACCCAGCAATGGCGTCCTCTGCATTTCATTACGTCCTCTAACTAGGGATGAGTTTGTGGACATGTGGAATATTCTTCCCATGTGCATATAGCTGTCCACTTGTGTGAGTGCAGGTATAGCTCTCTTATATGCATTTATAAATACATCTCCATTGTATCTTACTGCTTTCATTGATCAGATGAGAACTTGAAATGTCTTAGGTTTATTAAAAGTATGCCTCAAAACTAAAAGAAGAGCTAATGACTTTCTGGTCAATTAGAAGAAGCAGGCCTTTTATTCTTGAGGTCACCTTCTCTGAAAGCTCGTTCCCCATTTTAGTTGCTTCTACATTCTGTACTCCTTTTAGCTCCACTTTCGTGTGTTATTTTTAGATTTGTCACTTTGAGGTTTTGTCTGTAAAGCCCTGATGTTTCTTAGGTTTTCTCCAACAGTGCCCTGCCTTTACTCTTTGTTTTTAGTCTATATTTAATAAGGTCTATAGCAAACAATGAATAAATTACAAACAACAGTCAGTATCTGGATACATCAAACTTAATTCTTGATTTATATTTCTATTTTTATGCCCCATAACCCAATTTTCCTTTTAGAAGGTATCGATTATGTTCAAAACGTCGGTGAAAGTTGTACGAAACAGTATAGACTCATGAAACCTATGAATCTATACAAATGCATTAAAATATTGAGTGAGGTAAGATTGGGATTTCTTTTTCTAGTTTCTGTATACTCTTTTTCTATTTTCCAACTTTTCTAAAATGGGCATGCATTATTTTCATAATAATGGCTAACACTAATAGAGCACCTACAACATGCCAAAACATTTCTAAACACTTTAAATGTTAGATCTCAGAAAAACAATAATTAAAAGTTAGGCACCCTCGTGATCCTCAAATGGAAGTAGCCAATCTACAAGTGGATCCTACTCTAAGAAAAATTATAAAACTTTCAAAATAGCAAGAAATTCAAATGCTTTTAAAAATATCTTTTGTCTTTTGGGTAACTTTTTAAGCATATTTCCATTATAACTTATGACACTTGTGCATTTGCACTTCTTAGAATTTTGGTGGGTGGAGATGGGGAACTTATTTTTCTTGAAAAATGGTTCTTTTTTTACCTAAATTATAAGAAGGACAAGAGGGAAGAAACTAGTTGAACTGCATGAGGATACAAACAGGAATCACTACATGCTTGTTTCTCCCTGACCTTAGTGATTTCTTCACTCCCTGGGTATCAGATAAGATGGTCCTAAACTGCTGCTTGCACATAAATGATGAGAATTTTATTAAAATATTAAAAATCATTGATTTTGCTTAAATAAGTTTGGAGTCATTTAAAGCCTCTTTGGGATTTTAGCTGCTCTTGGGAATGAGCAAAAATAGTGATATCAATGCTTCAAATTCTTTTCTAGATAAATAAAAAATTCACTAGAAGTTGAGAAACTATTCCACTAGAATGAATTCAGCTCCCTTTTAAAGTAATAAAGCCTAAGTAAAATTTGCCTTTTTATTTATTTTTTCATATCCACCTTTTTTCCCACAAGATAAAATTTTTCTTACTTATATCTCACTTTCAAACCGTTACTGCTAAATTCAGTTTTTCATTGGGGAAAAGGCCCCTGGGCCATTTATAGGTAGGTATATATGCCTGTCCTCAAAAGGTTCAGTTCCTGATACAAGACATAACAAACAGTTTTACCTAAAAGAAATTTTTCAAAAGGAATTTAATAGACTAATCTACATGTAATCAAAGATATCCTTGCATATTTAATTTTTCAGGTCAGAAATGCCGCCTTCAAATAGTAAAAGCTCAGCCAGATGCGGTGGCTCATGCCTGTAATCCTAGCACTCTGAGTGGCTGAGGCAGGAGGATCACTTGAGGTCAGGAGTTCAAGCCCAGCCTGAGCCAAGAACAAGAGCAAGACCCTGTCTCTACTAAAAATGGAAAAAATTAGTTGGATGTGGTGGCCTGTGCCTGTAGTCCCAGCTACTCGGGAGGCTGAGGCAGGAGGATCGCTTGAGCCCAGGAGTTTGAGGTTGTGAGCTAAGCTGACTCCATGGCACTCTAGCCCTGGCAACAGAGCGAGACTCTGTCTCAAAAAAAAGAAAAATAGTAAAAGCTCAACTTCATAACGGCGACTATACAATATTCACCTTCCCTTCTCCCCTTCCGTATTTTTTTTAACGGTTAAAACTTGCTTTGATATGTCTGAAGGGCTTTCACAAACAGACATGTCTTTTTCTCTCTCCTACTTCTTCAAATGTTGGATAATTGAGGAAAATTGTATTCTTATAAGAAAGAGAAATGAATACATTCCTGAATATTTAATAAAATAAGTGAGATTTGCCTGTAGCATTTGCTACAGTGCCTGCACTTGGGAGGTTCTGAAGAAATGTTAGCGCCTTTCCTCTCACCTAGTAGATCATGTATGAGCTATTTTTTTTTTTACCTTTTTTTTCATTTAGTGATTCTGGAGATGGAATGAGCTATTAATATACCTGGAATCTAGTTAAACATGGTGTTGTAGCAAAGAAATTCTCCTTATGATAATCCTTCAAAATCTAAAATAAAGGCAGAATTATGTGGAATATAAGTGGTATTGATAAATTGTTTTAATATATAATTCTAGGTACAATTAGTTTTTCTATTAAGTATAAACCATTTCATGAGAAGAAATGATAGGGAAACATTTCTATTAATAATTTTTGCAGGAATGTTTTCTGAGGTTAAATACCGACACATGATGTGAATTTCTCTAGCTCATAAGGACTAGTAATGTAATTTTTTTTAAGTTTTTGGCTTCTGGTAGAGAAAAGTAAATAGATACGATTTTCTTCCATATCCTAATAATTTTCTTATTCCAGAAGTCCATTATCTTAAATGTAACAAACATGTTCAAAAATTTCCATTTATCTTCTGAACTGATGTTGGAATTTTGGCAGATGCTTTTACAGCCTGATTTAGTTTCCCCAGGCTTTGTATGTGCTATCCTAGGCCAGTTGTTCAGTAACCCACTGATTGCCCCCTTTTCTTATGAGGTCAGGCATTGGGTCTTATAACATTTTGTATCATCCTTTTATCTACCATGCACACAGTAGAAATCTATGAGATGTTTATTAAATGAGTGCAAAATTTGAGCAGTTATTTCCAGAAGCACAGAGCTTCTTAGTAGCCCTGACCCTTAGCAATCTGATTTTTATCCTCACACTCATCTCATAGCTGTTCCTCTGAGTGCTTCCAGAAACTGACCCCTGCAGTGATCTTTCATGTGGTTATGAAAACCAAGATTCGAGAGGGGAGACATAAATTCCTAAATTCTAGACAGACCTAAGCCCTTCAAGAGTCCCCTTATCCACTTCCAATCTAATGGAGAGAAGCTGACATATGTAGAAACCATCTAGCCTTAGATGATACACCAAGAAAACTAGAATACCATTATAAAATTACCCTCTAGTTCCACTGTGGAGATGGTATGTGAGCTTCAGTCAGTCATGAAATTTTCTGTTATGGACTGTTTTATATTTTTTTCAGGAAATGTTAAGACATTGTTTTACTGTCTAGTAAACTGCTAAGTAGGGTGGATAATAAGTATTTTTAATCGGATTATTTGATATAATGATTATTATAATTGAGTGTATTTTCCTACAGCGCGTGGACGTGCATAAAGATTTTGGCAGGGAAGCCTGTTTTCATTCTTCTTAGTTACAGTCTTCATCCGGAAAGTACGCTGGTCCTCACTTATCCTCAGGGGATATATTCCAAGACCCCCGGTGGATGCTTGAAACCATGGATAGTGCTGAACCCTATATGTACCATGTTTTTTTCCTATACATATAGGTACCTGTGATAAAGTGTAATTTATAAATTAGGCATAGTGAGAGATTAGCAATAATAACTAATAATAAAATAGACAGTTATAACAATATGCTGCAATAAAAGTTATGTGAATGTGGTCTCTCTTGAAATCTCTTATTGTACTGTACTCACCTGTTTTCGGACTGCAGTTGACTGCAGGTACCTGGAACTGTGGGAGGCAAAGCCACAGATAATGGGAAACTACTATAAAAATGATCCATTTCCACTTTTTACTCAATGTTCCTTATTTAGATGGGACTCAGTGTAGTAGTTACACTACCTCTCTGTGCTTCAGTCTCATCTATAAAATGATGATGTTGCAATACCATTCTTACTTTATAGGGTGGTTGTGAAGTTAATGATTTAATGGATATAACAGCCCTTAGAACAGTGGCTGGCCCATAGTAAGTGCTCAAAACATGTTAGCTGCCATACTTATTGTTACTGTTTTATTAGTATTATTTTTATGTTTTTATTTCAAAAGAAATTTCTATCTCAGAAAAATCTTTATTTTCTTAAATATGGTAAACATTAAAAAAAGAATAAAAGCATGTCAGATGCTTTACTTGCATAATTACATTAATTGTCCCTAATATGATTGGTTTAATACTCATTTGTTCAGTGACCACTATAGAATTGATACTAAAAAGGAATGTTGATTAGTTTTCCCAATAGCCATTTTGGTTTCTTAGAGTGGTTATGTTTTTACTGTATAAATTTTGTGAAACAAACTTCAGAGGGGATTATTCTAATTTCAGTGTTCAAAGTATCATAAATGTGTATTTTATTTTCCACATAATATGTTAGTAGTATCATAAAATATAAAATGTTGGTTATAATAATGCAAAATGCTGCTTGAATTGTTTTCTAGTCATATACTCAGTATTTTTCTCCCGATAAGAGGAACTTCCTTCTCCACCCCCCACCATATCAATCATCTAGGGAAGGAACTTTCTGAAGGAATCTTAAGTTTTGAACCAAGAAAGGAACTTTATTTTATGCCTTGATTTATGGTGTTGGTTTATCCTGATTTCTCCCTTTCAATGTACAAAATCATTTTGTTTTTCTTTGTAATAATCAATGCCAGTTTACTTTAAGAGTCCAAACAAAGACAAAAGATAGGTTTACGTTGAAATGATTGAGATGAATTTGGAAAAAAAGCAATTGCTTATAGGCTACAGATAATGAATCAGAAGAATTTTTCATGACAGAAAAGAGGAAGATTTCTGACAGAGGACAGAAATGATGTGTCCAGTTATAGCTAGTACAGGTACTAACTTGTTGGAGATTAGCTATCAACCATGGAGCAGGTGTCATCATTTGTGTATCCACATGAAGGAATTGGGTAATTTAAGGAAGGAAGGATGACTGAGTCAGAGCCTTCAGAGTTAGTTCCTTGGCAAGAGTGAATCTATGACTTCCTGAAAACATGCCTCCTGGATTGATGCGGCCCGTTGAAGTTGAGCAACTGCTCTTTGTTTGGTGATTGATCCCTTTCCTTAGCGACGTGGTATCACCTTGGAATATCTGTTTGTTTTTGTTCTCCCGCCCACTCACTCTTTAGTGGTGTATTTCAAACATACAGACAAGAATAGAAAATAGTGAAATAATCACTAATGTACTCACCATTAAGTTTTAAGAAATAATAATATTCTGCCATATTTGGTCTAGATCATTTTCAAAAAGTCAAACATTACAGATATGGATGAGTCCCCTTGATCTCCTCTCATTTTCCTCCCTTCTTCCAAAGAGGTAACAACTGCCGTGAATTTAGTGTTTTTCTTTCTTTTGAATGTTTTTATACTTTCACTACATATTTTTTGCAGCCATTGACATAAGTATTGTACAGTATTACTTGTAGGTTTTAAACTTTATATAAATGGTCTCACATGTGTTGTATTGTTTTGTAGATTTTTTTGTGACTAATTTTCAAATTATATAGACTTTGTTTCATATAGTTTTATTCATTCATTTGTCCTGTTAAATGATATTCCCTTATGAATATTAACATATTATATATTCATTCTCCTGTTGATGGTCCTATAAGTGATTTCCAATTTTTTTTTTTACTGTTAACAATGGTACAGTAAACATTGTACATTTCTTCTGCACGTATGGAAAGCTTTAGGGTGTTTAGCTGAAAGCGGAATTGCGGATTTGATTTCCAAAGCGGTGGTGATTCCTCTTAGAATAGTAAATGAGCATTTTCCTTTCTTCTTGATCTCACCAACTCTTGATATTGTCAGACCTTATTTTTCTCAGTCAGAGCAGGTAAGATGGTGTTGTATTGTGACATTTTAATTTGCATTTTGTTGATTAACTGTGAGTTTAGGCATCTTTAATAACTTTACAGGCTATTTGGGTTTTCACTTTAGTAAATTTCCTGATCATATAAATTGAGAATATTTCAAATTATATTCTTATTTGTTAAAGGTAGGCAAAAGAGTCTTGTTGAGACAAATCTTGAGTATTGATAATTATCTTTAATGCATTTACTCAGAGGGTATAAGTTATATATAATATGTATCAATGACAAAAATGAACTTAAAAGGAGAAAAACACTTAATAAATATGTCCTAAACCTTATCACTTTATTCCTTGGGTGGAAAACATGTCCAGGGAAGTGGGTGCTTTGCTTATTACTTAATATCTGGTATATCTCTATTTGTTTGAATGATTAGGAAGGTACTGATTTCATATGCTGAAATTATTAGGCAAATATAACAAACTAGGAGATAGTGTACACAGCTTGATTTTCATGAGAGAGGACAGCAGTTTGGGTGGCGGGGTGAGGAAATGAAATGCTAATATGAGGGTGGCTGTTGGGTCTAAAGACCAATGTACAGATGCAATTAATTATGTACCTATGCCTAAAATGGTAAAAATAGATATTATTTGCTTGGGGAATTCCTCCAATACTTTCCAATCCATAATATAGTGAAGCACTTTGTCTATTAGTGTTGAAAATCTTTGCTTCATGTCTATCTCAAGAACTCTGAGGGAAATTTTTGACACCTCAGTAATATATCCCTTGGAATCCGATTATAAAAATGATTAGAAGAGGAGATCATTTAGCTGAGAAATTGCAATTTTTCTGAAGCATTCAGTTGCCCTTTTCTAAATCAGTTTTCCTATTAGCGAGTGAACAATGGTGGTGCTATAAATATTTGTTGTCTACCATGGTTGATTGAATGTGTGGTTAGCTTGATGCTCTTTTTCACTTGCATTTACTGGGGATAGAGCTATCTAATTGTGTCCTTCCTGCAACAATATACAACCTACTGACTTGTTCACTTAATGTCTTGTCTGTTGAATGTGACCCAGATGTCCTGAACTCTCCCACTGGCTCTAGGCTGAGAAGGTCTCTGGCCCCCTGTTTCTCACATAGGGGTTCCATCATCCCATAGTTGCAGCAAGTATCTGTGTCTGATATCTCCCCTACTTCTTTTATGTCACTGTTTAACCTCCAGGTTGTGCTATTCTGTTCTATGAATATTGCCATATTATTTATCAATGTCCCAGTCTGTAGTGAGGTCATTTGGCACATGAATTAATAAAAAACCAGTAGGGTCTGGGTTTTCAAGTCTTGACTCTCTGAAACATTGTTTTGAAATGAAATATTTCATATGTATTTTGGCTACCCAAATCATTAGGCTAAAAAGTCTTATATGTATTGTCTGCCATTTTCTTGCTGTCCCCTTTCTGTAGGACTTCTGTAACTCTGCTGTCTCCCTTCTGGAAGACTTTGACAACATAATGGTAACACCCCTGCTGTCATTCCTTTTTCTTTCATTTATTTTTTTTTTAATAAACTTTTATAGCATTTCCCTTTGAACATCAAAATGAGAAGCAGGTTTTTCTTCTATAGCTGGAAGTAATTTCAATCTTCATTTCACTGTTACTCACTTGGTTTATGTTTGAGACTCTAACTCAGAATCATGAATGCATTGACCATGTTCAATTTAATGGAATTTATTTCTTGAAAGTTCCTCCTTTGATCGCCTCATGATTTTCATCACATATGTATGGCATAGAAACCAATAGACGTTCATGGCCTGGGCTTGGGAGCATAGACCAGTTCGTGCACCTTCATCTCAGTCCCACTTTTGAACCCGTCTATTCCTGAGCTCTTGCTTCTCTTTGTGGTAATTTATATCATTAGTAGAGGAATGCATGGCATGTTGATTCATAAGCCAATGCAAGATAATGAAAACTGGTTATGAAACATACCCTCTCATCACATCCCACTCACTGGCTATTCCCAAATTCTCAACAAAACGCATCATCTCTGTTTTCTTTCCGGTATGGAGAAGATTTTTTTTTTTTTTTTGAGCATAGGTCTTGTGCATGCATGTCATGAGACTTCACCTCTCCTGCTTTGCCTGGGCTAGCTAAGAATGCATGTTTTGCATTAAATTATTTATAGGTTTCTGTATCAGTTAGCCAACCCACAACATAAACCCAAGAAGCATTAGAATAAAAAAGAGCACACATCTCAGATTTGAATGTAAGTCAACTTGTTTCACTGCCAATTAAATGGGTAACGTTATCTATACGTTGGTGAAAATATCCTTAACTGCATAGTCAGACTTTGAAAATATTTAGGCTAAGTACTTGTTATTTGGACAATTTTTCTGTTAGCTATTTTAGCAAAGGAAAGTTTGGAAATTTTTTGGAAAAGACTCAATTTTTCTTGACACTTTATAGTATACAGAAAGCAGGTGGGGATTTTATTTATTTAAAAACAAATTAAACTTTATCAAATTTAAAAGTATTTTTGGAGACAGCTTATGTTGCTGTGGGTCATTTATTCAGATGGTAATGTAATTCAGATAAAAAACAATTTGCATCAATCATTGGTTTTACTTTTTTTAAAAAGGTATTTTTATAGACAAATGTTTTATTCACAAATATTTAAAGTCAAAAGAAGATTCCGTGATTTCTATAGTAATTTAAATTAACTGAAATGTGTATCTTTGTTGTTCTTTTTATCATTCTTATTTTTTTAATATTCTCCCATATTTTTAGGAAATTATGAATATATACTCAACCAATTATTACATTCATCATTTATGGACATATTAATATGATACAGTTTCATTACTGTATGTCTTTATTTTAGAATGAATCAGCATATTCTAGCAGTTAATGTTACTGTAATTTGTTCCCAAACAAGTTATACTTGAAGTGAAAACTTTATAAAAGTATCAAGCATAACTAGTCAATAGAGCCTCCTATAATTATAGAATTTTATCGATGTCTATTGTCTACAATCAAAACAGACCAGTATGTTTTGATGACAATAACTTCTGATTCACAGCATGTGTTGTTTTAGCTTTAGGCACCTTTAATTAGTAACTTCCAAACTAGGAGTCATAAATAAAACCCTTTCTGCTAGGTGACTCATAAAATATTACCCACTGGTTTTCATTATGTACCTTTTTTATTTTTTCCCAGATCCGTATTTTCAGAAAGAGTCACAAAATCTGGCTGTGGTTTTTCCAGATATGACTTGTCTCTCTATTGTAACCCTTAAACACTATTGAAAAGCTACTAAATAAGGATTTGAAAAAAATGATTACTAATAAATTGAAAGGATAGGAAACTTCTGATCTGAAATGGTGCTGATTATAATCCTTATTGATTGCCAATAACTAGTCCTTCTTTAGAAAGAGATCTTGGAGAAGAGTACAAGACCCAGAAGAATGAAAATTATGTTTGAGGATGATTTATCAAAAATTTTAAACTCATCAAATGTACTAATTTCACGTTATGCAAAAGGCCTTTGAGTCAATATCTCTTTGACCTCAAATACTACTTCTGTCTAATTAAAAATACAGCAGTAAGAAAGAATTATTCTTATAAAGGCTAGGAAGATTGGTCTATTTTGAACAGCACAGCTTCTTTAGAAGTTTGTAGAAAATGGAAATTTTAGAAATTTACTGAATAAATAAGTTGCTAAATACATAAACTATATTTATTATTATATTTATGTTTTGTTTGTAGAGGCAAGCCCAAAGCAAAGTATATAACAAAGTAAAGAGACCAGGGGTAGGAATTTACTTCAGGTAGCAATGTAGAGATGGGCTTATATAATTATTAGAATGTCCCAGTTAACCATAGGTCATTCCCTTAGTACACACAAGTCCGGTATCTGAGCCATGGAAGCTCAAGCAGGGGCACACATGTCTTACATTCTCTCCTAGTGATGTGCTTAAAGTCACATGGCTCATGGCTAGACTCAAATATGCCATCAAAAGCCCTCTTCCTTAGCCTGTCCTTTCCATGCATAAAAGTACAAAGTTAATGTTGCCTCTGATTGTTTCAGTTAAGCAGAATAAATAAAGAGGGAAAAATTGAGTTACTCTGCAGATACTAATGCTAGCAGAAAGAAGAAATCATTAGAATGATAGATGCTAAATATTAAATTAAATTTGAGTTTTTAAAGCAAAATATGATGCTAAAACCTACGAGGCAATTGGAAAGCACTTGGTAATATAACTTATGCTGAAGTATAAATCCCAATTTACTACTGGATCTCTTGGTTAACAGATAAACTAAATTAAATCTTAGTTTTTCTCAACAGATATTTACTGAGCATTTATTGTGTGCCAGACACTGTGCTAAGAACTGACTAAAAATAAAATAAAGCTTAAAAAGTTTTCAGAGAATAACAGTTAACTAATGTGACCATATGGGCTGATATGCCAGTTCGGGTCTCACTCTGCCTTGCTGTCCTGGCCTATCCTTGTTTGGATGATACATTGTATATGGTCTATTCTTGGTTGAATGCAGCCAAACCAATGTCCAACAACATTAACACTTTTTACTAATTCTCAGTCTTTAGTTTCCTCCATTATTCCCATATTGAGGTCCTCATTTAGCATTTGTAAAATGTTTGAAATTACTAAAGAACTTTTTGAATTTATTCTTTCCTCAATAAATTGAACTATTTCTACAAATTGGAAAAATGTGTTCCTGACATTATTCTGGGAAAAACAAAGAAAAGTAGGAATCCATTTCAGTCTGGCAGGAGTGATTAAGGTATTTTCCTTTCAGGACAGTGTGATGATAAAGCTATGCACAGAGAACTTGGGACTGCTAGCTAACTTGGGGTGTTTATTATTTTATCAGAGAGAATATTGCATATCTGAATTATTTCCTCCATTACTTAAGTAGTATGTTGGGATAATCTGGGGAGGGAACATAATGTTTTCACATATAAATAGTTCACCTTTGAATATAAATGGTTGACATGAATTTCAGAGTGTCAAAACTATATTTCCATTTCTTTATCCCTTTTCTCTGGTTCTTTTAAAATTATATAGCACCTTTTTCTGAATTTAGTTTTGTGATTTTTTAAAAATGTAGAATAAGAGTTTTAATTCATATTTCTTATATCTCCATGATATCAACTAATGCATTGCCCAGTAACTCAGATATATACCTTCTTAGTATTCTAGTTCTCCCTACCGCATGTTAGTCAGTGCGTTTCATAAGGTTCTTCAATAAACAAAGGAAGAGCAAAGAGTTAGAAAAGATCTATTTTAAGCATCTGTACATAGCTGTCATGTACATATCACATCCTGTCTCCCTCAAAGCTAATCTCCCTCAGTTATAAACTATGAATTGATCCTAAGATTCTAACTCATATATAAATAGTTCATTTTTCCTTTATTCTATAAAAATGATAATACATGTATATTTGTCCCCACAAAGAAGCACAGCCATATGTTTCAGGGACCTTGCATGATGCTAACATCAAGAGTATTGATTCAAGGAGTGGTATTTAAAGATCTAGCTGTTTTAATGATTCCTTTGCCTAGTATTTGGAGAATCAAGAACTATTTGTATACTTTGGGGAGAATAGTTTTAGGCTCCCAATAGCCATACTGCCATGGTATGGGTTCGCTTAGAGGGAGTTTGGGCTGTTTTTCTTACACCCAAGCAAATGGAGATACAGTTGTATTTAGCAGATTAATGAGATAAAGGCTGAGAGTATCTTCATGGTATCCTGTTCTGTAAACTTAGATTCTTATTGAAGCTCTTATGTATAAATATCATAGTAGCTACTCTCAGAAATTTGTGTTTCCTCCATATATGTATAGATCATCACCTTAGGAGAGGCTGAAGTTTCATAAATGTCCCCAGGTGATTTTATATGGGGATCAGAGAAAGGACTTAACCATCTAATGTATACATGTGGTTTCAGTATCTCATTAACAAGTCTTAATAGAGATTCTCCTTTGAGTTTCTTATTGGGGTGATTTTAAGGGGTTATATGACCTTAAAGAATAAGTACTAAATGAGTATTTAAATATTTTCATCCTAAGTAATATCACATATGGAGGCATCTCATTATAACAGAAAGAGCCCTGGGCTTTGGAGTCAGACTCACTGGGGTTTAGATCATGGCTCTGCCAGGTCTGGCTGGGTGAGCTTGCTAAGTTGTGTAAGCTCTTCGAGCCTGGCTTTTCCTATCTGAAGAACATGGGAATGACGCTCCTTTCCTATAGAGTTTTTGTGAGAAAATGGGAATAAGAGTGGGAAGCCCAGTCCCTGGCATATAATAAAATCTTAATATTTATTGTTCTCCCTTTTAAGCTAAATGTTTATGCCTTTCTCCTTGCTAGAAATATCTACATTACTTTCCAAGCACGTTAAAAATAATTTTATGTAACTATAATTTAGTGCTTTTAAAATGATGACCTCTATTATAAGACAATAGTAAAATAATCCTACAATAAACCTCATTCTTCATATTTATTAAGTCCTGAGAAAAAAACCAGTGATTGTTAGGAAGCTAGGCCCCTTTCTGTAATTATTACTGCCAGCTTCCATGAAATAATGTCTGCTACCAAAACATAAAACACATATGCAGTTGCACTTAGGAGTTTATTTTCCTAAGGACAAGACATGTGTTAAACTAAGACTGGTAAACAGATGTTAATTGGTTTTATTTTGCATTATAATTGGTTAGAATTACATTTGCTATTAACTTATAAATTTTTATTGACTTTATTCTAATTGATTTTTAAAGTCATAGAAGGTGCTAAATTTATCCCTTGAATACCTGACTAAATAAGCAAGTTTCAGGTCACTGTGAAGAAACTTCATTAAAGAGTCATGAAATTTTTATATGCTATTTGTCTGTACCGCATATTCTCTTGCCTTTATGGGCACTGGGTGGTGCAGCCCTGTGGGTCCAGATTTCACACTTAGAGACTCGTACCGTAGAGTAGCATTTGTACCCCAGAATGCACTGGAAAGCCATCTTAGAGCCTCTCTGCTGAGCAGACTGTTGATTACTTAGGCTTGCTTGATGTCTGTATTATGATTGGGAACATCTGTAGAAAGAAGTACACACGTAGGAAATTGGTGAGAAATAGTATTTAATGCAGTTTGAAAATTTGTGAGTTCTATATTCGTGTAATGAGATTTGATGTCATGGGTTATGTGGTTATTGACCAAAAGCTCAAATCAAGCCTTTGCTGTTATGATCAGAAGTTTGCCTCGGCTTTGTTTTCCAGGGCCAGCCAGGGGACCAGGCTGCTCTCTTTGCTGCACAAGTGCGGCCCTCCCCTCAGCTCCCTCAGTATCCAGGGCTGCAGCAAGCACAGGTACTCACATTTGCTTCATAGGTGCTCAAGGATTTTTAATGCTATTTGAAGAGGAAAAACAAAGCAAATAGAATATCAGTTCCTTATGGGGTCTACAACTTAGTTGCTTCTATGACTTAAAGATTATAATTGACATTTTTAAAAAGCATTATCATTTGTAAATTGATGGGCACTTGGGTTGATTCCACACCTTTGCAATTGTGAAATGTACTGCAGTAAACATTCAAGTACAGGTATCTTCTTGATAAAATGATGGGCATGTTTATAGCCCTCACTCAAGTCATGTATCAAAAACATCTGTACACCCTTAATATTTTGAAATTAAAAAAAGTGTTATCAAATAAAGCTCTGTCCCAACTGACCTAACTAATGAATGGAGATACTGCTAATCATAATAAAGATAATACTAAATTATTTTTTAAAAAGCATTATCAGTGATTATTTATCAAGTCTCAGGATTGATTAAGGTGCATAAAACATTTAAGGAAATTCTTGAATTGAAAACATAAATAAATTCAAATGTTTGTATTAATGATGATGGTAGATATTGAATGCTTAACAATTCCAGAATTATTTCTTTTATGTATAAGGATGTAGTTTACGATTGAAATTGTCATATTCAAAGATAGCTTTTTTTTATGATAAATTGAATTTTATTGTAAATATTTTAACTAGGGTTGTCAGTGTAGTTAACATAAGTATTAATACACATCCCAACAGATTTATATATCAGTTTCTTAACTTCTTACCTAGACTGCTGGCTCAGAAGATGCAGTTATAAAGTCAGGAAATAACCATCTACTACTTTACTCTAAAATTAACTCAGAGATAGCTTTGATGAGGAATTATGGTAGAATAAGGTAATGGACCTTGGAATCAGACCTCGGCACAGTTCCTGACAACTTACTAGCTGTGTGGCATTGTCCAAGTTACTCTGAGCTTTGGTTTCTTTCTCTATAAAATAAAGATGAGGGCATGAGGATTTAAGACAACCTATGGAACTAGCATAACACCCAATACACACTAGATGCTCAACGAATGATATATTTGCCTTAATATAATGTGAATATTGAGCTGTTTTTCTAATAATTTTATTTCTTCATTCATATACTCATACTTTATCCCTCTCATAATTAGGAGCCCAGGGGTGTTGGCAAGATTGCTAGTTGGGGCTGGCAATTCATTCTCTGTCCACAACTGAAAGAAAAGCCAAGGTTGGCCTACACAGGCACTGAGCCCTTTTGCCTGAATCCATTCATGCTGCCTGCTGGAAATTCATTATACATTTCTCTGTCTTCCAAGTCAGAGGCATTAAACTACCTTAAAATGTGGTGCTCTGAGGATTTTAAGAGCAGTGTTCTCCTACTTTAATCAGCATTCTGTTCTATAGATTGTACCTAGTGATCCAAGAGAACCTCAGGTTTTTCTCAAGATTTAAAGAAATGGGTGCTTGTATGTTAATATCGAATAAGGAAATGAAGCATTCACATTATTGGTAAAGTGCTGAAATGGGCTATGGTCCGACCAGTACTAGTGTATTGAACAGTCACCAATTGCACCCTTCCTGGTTAAGTTGTTGTAGGGTGTGGTTTCTTTTTTGGTGGGGAGGGTTGTTAGTTTTTTTGCAACTAGTTAGTTACTACAGACATATTCATGAGACACAGGTAAAGTCACATATTTGGAAAATGTACTCTATTATTTTAATTCAGATTGAGCATGAGTAGCTTTTCTGACTAATTTTGGAAATGATATTCATGATACTTGGAATCTGTTGAACATTGGTATCATCCGTCCCTTGAAGGTGTGGATGCTTGCCTGATCATTTCTATACAGAAACATGCTCTTTTTTCGAAGTAAGCAGCTGATCTTAAAAGCCAGTTTAACCAAATGAAGATCAGTTTTTTTTTAAACTGAAATGTCTGGTGAATCATTATACAACCAGTTCATTCTATGGCTTTTCTGGCTGGACTCCCTGCCTGCAAAGTAGTCCTGCTTGAAGTTTGAGTCATGAGAGTCTTTGAAAACAGTGAATTTTGGGGAGGTCCTTATGGGTTTGTTTTTGCCCCATTTATCTTAGTGATAGGAAAGATGGGCGGCAAATGGAAACATTGACTTTTTCCTTTATGCCTACCTGCAGACCATGCCCCAGGGCTATACAATGTACGGAACCCAGATGCCTTTGCAGCAGACGGCGCAGCAGCAGGCTGGCAGTGTGGTCCTGTCTCCCAGCTATAATTCCAGAGCCTACTCAGCCACACATTCCAACCCTGCACTCATGGAAAGACTCAGACAGATCCAGCAGCAACCCAGTGGCTATGTTCAGCAGCAGGCCTCACCATATCTGCAGCCCTTGACTGGCTCTCAGAGGTGATATATGTAGGAATAATGATGGTGATAGTAAAAGTTCACATTCTTGGGTTTGTTATGCTTCTTCTAGGGCATGGTACTTTTTAATTGTTTTCATGAGCTTGCATATTTGCATTCTGTCATCTCATTTTTAGTAACATCTAGATAGAGGTTCAAAATAAGGAATACCCCATCTTGTTTATTTCGTTGAAGGCTCCTATAGTTTTGACTGACATCTTTCATGGCATGGGTATAGTATTTTTAGATGATACCACTATGTTAGCTCTAGTGTTCTTTTTTTTTCTAAGAGTGAAAACTCTTGTTGATTACTGTTAGCAATGCCTTACTAGAATTTATTGATCAGAGCCATAAAATTTATGATTTCAATACTAATTGTGCATTGTGTACACGAGAGTTTTGTCATAACTTAGTTCCTACCTTTTTCACCTCAGGGATAGTTGGCAAAACAAGATCATGATAGACTCTTCAGTTCTTATTTTAATTAGAACCCTTAGACATAAGGGTATAATTGCACTGTCCATTATTGTAGCTGTCAACCACATGTGGCTGTTTAATTAAAATTAAATTAAGAATTTAACTCCTCAATCACACTAGCCACATTTCAAGTGTTCAATAGCCAAATGTGGTCAGCTTTGAGGGTGTGGGACCTGTGCAGTCACACAGAGCACTGTGTTTAGAAGGGCCCCGTGTTTTAAAAGGCCTCATGCTTAGTTTAATGCTCTGTAGTTTCCCTCTTGAAATTCTTACTTATTTTTGATTCGGGAGCTCTGCATTTTTGTTTGAGACTGATACCCCAAAATTATTTAGCTGGTCCTGGTGGTTAGTAGCTATCTTATTGGATAGTGCAGATAGAAAACATTGCAATCATCATAAAAAGTGCTAATGGATAATATTGCCTAGAACAATTAGGTATCATATAAAATTTTGCTGTGGTGAATAGCAGCGTAGCTCCTGTGTGATACCATCAATGCGGGCACATCAACTCCAAGTAACCACTCTTTGAAAAGTTGGCAAAGTTGATGGTAGCACATTTGAGAAAATAAATTAATCTGGAAAACATGCATGTATTTACTATTTCTATAATAAGTGGCAGCATAGCATAGCCCGAGAACTTCAACTTCCGAGCCCAGTAGTTCTGGGTTGAAATCCCACCTGTGCCGTTTGCTGTTTGAGTAACCTTGGCGAGTTTCTTCTGTAGCTCTGTTTTCTCATTTTTAAAGTGAGAATAATAAGACTACTGACCTCAAAAGGCTCCTGTGGGAAGTAAGTGGAATAACACATTTCAGACCTTTAGCACAGTGCCTGCTCCAAAGTAAATGTTCAATTAATGTCACTTATTATTAAAAACTTAATTTTTTTAAAAGTAATTTATACACAATTGTAGTTTTACTTTAAGTAGTGTGCTTGCTGTCCTTTTTCAGGTGGTCACATCTATTATTTTAACCACTGGCCTTTAATCTATTTGAATTGTGCAAGGGATTATTGAACAATTATTGTTTCTTTGTGAGTATGTGTAATGTGCCAGTTGGCACTGATTAAACATTTGACATTATATGTGGGCCTGAAAACATGTTGTATTATTCTTTGCCAGACTGAACCATCAGGCTCTACAGCAGAGCCCTCTGGTAGGCGCAGGAATCGATGCTGTGCTGACTTCTGCACATCCAAACCTTCCCTCAGTGTCCCTTCCTCAGGACCCAATGAGGCCCAGACAGCCACAAGTTCGACAGCAGCAAAGACTCCTCCAGGTATGAAGCAGGGAGATGAAGGCAATGCCATCACCCTTCAGATAGTGCAAATATGCAGCAGTCATAAGACATGAAAGACACTTTAGCCTTTAATTGCCAAGTTCCAAGGAGCCATGTGTATTGGACATTAGGAGCTAAACTGGTATGATTTGGTTCCAGCTTGGTAAGAGTTTCCCTTCTGCTGTGTGTCTACCTGGTCATGGACAGGAGACTACATTTTGCAGCGTCCTTCCCATTTCACAAAGATTTTAGGGGGTAGATGGATGCCTTTATTTTAATAGTGTAAGCCTCAGCTTACCCAGTCTCTGTTTAAGGGCCATGCAATTTGAATGCAAAGTTTCATATATGTGGGGAAAAAAATTGAGCTATCCCAAGCTTTCATCAGATGCCTAGAGAGCTCTGCAGTCCAAAAAAGTTTATGTAATACCTCTGGTTTGATTAGGCTGTGCAATTGGAAGAACATAGAATATTTCAAAGGGATATTTAATCTGGTCTCTGTTAGAATCCAGAGAACTATCATTCATTTATTGATGTTTGACACATTGTTGCTTCTAACTTCCTTTTTAAAATATATAGGCCATTATGTTTACCTGTGCCATTTGTCTTTATTATTAACAAACTTGTCCTGTCTTATTGGTTTTGAGATCCTTAATGAGACTGTAGAGTGAGCTCCAATCAGCAATCCTACTTGAGATGTTCTTTTATGTACTACTAAGGAAAAAAAAAAAAACACGAAAAATGGGGAGTCTCATAGAGCTGGAATGCCCAAGGGCTATACTCTTGGTGTGACTTCAATAAGAAATAAACCCACCATGCAGAATGGGACAGCAAAGTAGCTTGCATATCTCAACCTTGCAACTAGATGGAAGGGAGAAAAAAAATCTCCCCTGAGAATTTGAACTACAGGCTCAGTGGGTTTGAGGTCTGAATTCAGATCCACAAAATTCTGGTTGGTAGTGCACCCAGGTGACAGGCAGAAGCCAACACAAATCCTCAATAGAACTGGGTTTCACAATTATAAGATGCCACTAATCGTAATATCATTAGTTGCATCCCAATTTTTGACCTGTTAAACTGTAAAAAATAAAACAAAAAGCTGCATCACAAAATTGATAATGTATGATAACTGGTTTGGGGGAGTGTGGCCTACAGATGGCCAATCCTAAACCTTACATAGATGTTATCTCCAAGATGATAAAAAATCTTCTAATCCTCAATTTGGTCATGTAAATAATTGAAATACCTACCTCTCAAATGTGTAATGAGGGTTTATAATCCTCACAAGGATTATATAATCCATGTGAGAAAATTCAAGTAATGTACTAGTTTGATAAGTTACTATTAACATTACCATTAATAATATTAATATTCACAGTAATACTTCCTTAAATCATTATTTTTTCCCCAAATTCTGAGGATATGTTTCAGAATCTTTTAGGACTGATAATTTATATTTTACCCTGTTTTAAAATTTCTCATTTCCAAATCACTGAAGAAAGTTACTGTGTTATTTACTTGTCACTTCTTATCTTACATTGGTGTTTTTCAAGGCTGTATATATGGAAAACCTTTTCTTATTGGGTAATATGTACTTTTATCCCAATTACCATAATATATCCTTCTGGTAATTTTTTTCATCACCAACACATTCCCTAGAGATACAGAAAAGTGATTTGCCCCTGCATCTGGATTACACATATTCCTTTTTTTGGTGATTGGCTACCGCCAAAAGCAAAAAGTTAGTAACTGTGAAGTTGGGTTAATTTTTCTTGGCAGAGTTCCCAGAGAGCCAAATGGAAAGTTGGCTTCATATTGCAATCACTGTGTTTTGGGCCTAACTTGCATTGTTTATGTTAAGAGTGACCCTGCCCAGACCTCTGCTAGGATTCAGTATCCTTGAGCATTGTCACTAGTGAGAAATGCCATATGGCAATAGCTATGTATTACTTTGCTCTGAAGAAGACAGATAACTTGGGGGATAGTAAGCAAACCAAGCTGGAAAAATGCAAAGGGTGAAAAAAATGTCTAGGCCGTCATCATCAGGATGAAGTTGTTTGGGTGGAGGAAACTTTAAAGGTCATTGAGACGAAACAACTAGTTACTAGTAATATTTTCCTCTCCTCTCCCACATGGTTAGTGTCTAGTCTATATTTCTTCTGTGACTTGGAAGCGTTTTCTAAGAGCTTTGTATTTGAGCCAATCCTGTCACTGACACGATTCCTGATTTTATGCTGGTAATTTATGCCAAAACTTCTGACAGTAGCTAGTCTACATCTTCCTTTAAAAAAAAATCTAATGTACAAGAATTCTTCCAGATGTCACAGGCAATGAAAAGATAACCACTGAGCAGTCCTCGTCTAACCTGGTAGTATAAGATAGGATGAAACATGTGGAAAGGCGACTGACAGGAAAGGAGATAAAACTGCATGCACAAAGGATGGCCCCCAACAGAGTAAGGTGGTACAAACAGCGAACATTGACTGCCGGAGGAGGAGATCCTTGGGGTTGGGGTGGTCCAAGAAGGCTTCATGGAGGAGCAGATTTAGGCCTTGCCCTCGAAGGATGAATGAGGTTTGGCAAGGTAAAGATGTAGAAGGCAGGTGTGTATTATTTTTGCTAGACCAGAATAATTAGATAAAAAGTATGTGGGGGAAGGAGACTCAGAAATGATGTCACCCCCTTCCCTTTAAGTGTATAATCCTTTTTCTTTCCTTCCAGATGCAGCAGCCGCAGCAGCCCCCTCAGCCCCAGCAGTCCTCACAGCCCCAGAGTCAGACCCTTGGTCTTCAAGCAATGCAGCCCCAGCAGCCTTTGGTAAGGCCTGTTGTTTTGGTACCAGCCATGTGGGTTTCTTCTTTGAAGGCAGGTTGCATTCTTCACGGTCGTTGAGATGGTGAAGAATGGAAATAGCCACACCATAGCAGTTTCCCTAGAACTTTATCAGCGTTTTGTTATTCTTATAGTTGGTACATTTGTTTTCACACAAAGGTACAAATAAATATGTCGGGTTCAGTAGGTTATTACCATTTTTCCTCTTCAGATTTTTTAAACTGTTCCATAGACTAAAATTTTTTCATACATTTTGATGACTTTTTGAGGCTTTAAGTCTTTTTCCTAACCAATGTTAAAATGATGATTTACTATATATATTTAGAAGATTATATTACTGTACTTTGATTTTTACTATAATCTCAAAAACTGTGGGAGTGCTTTCTAAAATATTATCTTCACAGATGTGAAAGAAACTGTTTTTTCAGCCAGTTAGCATTAGCTGCAAGAATTTTCATGTAACTCATAATCGTACAGTTCACTTCTCTAGCTTCATAAATCAAAGTTGGAAATGTCACATGCATAGCATCAAAGTTTTCTAAACCTCAGTAATTCACAACAGTCTTTACTTTTGCAATGCCATATCCCTGTTTTATTATTTACTTACTATTTTTCTTTAAATTGCCTTCATTTTATATTCACTTAAATAAATAAATTTTTAAAAGAAGCATTTTACCACTACCATCAATGATCGCATCACTTGCTGCATATTGTAAAAAGAATTGAGACGAGAATCTCCATTAACTAAGCGATCTGAGTTGTGCAAATGAGTCCTACCTAAGAGGAGCTGGCTTACTGTCCTTGTCTCACACTTTGGGAAACACTGGTGCAGACTGTCCTCAGTGCAGGATTTGAAAGATGGATGGCTTCACAACTTGTAGTACAGAAGGAAAAACGTGGCAGAGCAATGTACATTAGCAGGGATCAGAGTAGAGTTAGATGGTTACACGACTGTGCCCAAATAGGACTGAACAGAACATGGTCAACTGGAATAGGGCATCTCTAGTAAATTTAACAAGCCTCTGCTTTGGCCAGTTTGATCTCTGTTTTTTTTTTAGATTCCTTATCATGGATCTGATTTTTTTAGTTCTGATTTTTTTTTTTTTATGTGCTCATGATATTTATTGCAATCCACTTCAAAAATCCTTTTTAAAGTATAGGCAGTATGTAAACATTCATTGACTGTCTACTTCTTATCAGATGTATGTTAGCAGAAATTAGCTATTATTTATAAATGTTATAGAAGGGACTCCTTTGAGTGGGATACTGCTGACTAACGTCCCAAGTTGCAAGAATAGTATAATACAGAGAATTGTCGTAAACCCTTTACCCATATTGCTGATTATTAACATTGTGCCACATTTGCTTTATTATTCTACACACATACACACACACACACACACACACACACACGGTACCCCCTTCCTTTCCTGATCTATGCATATGAGTACGTCACAGACATGTGCCCCTTTATTCCTAAATACTTCAATTTGTTTTTTCCAAGAACAAAGATATTCTCTTACAAAAACTGGGTATAATTATTAAAATCAGGAAATTTAACATTGATACAACACTATATAAATCTTTTGCAAATCATGCCAAGTGCAACTCTGATGTCCTTTATTGCATTGCGGTGTAATGTTTTTTCCTCCCCTGGTTCACTGTCATCACACTTTGCATTTAGTTTTCATGTCTCGTTACTCACCTTTAATATTTATTAATTCCAAAGCTGCCTTTTATTGTCTTCATGACGTTGACATTTTTAAGGTGTGTAGGATATTTATTTTATAGAATGTTACTCGATTCGATTCATCTGCTTAGATTAATCATGATTAGATTTAGATTATGCATTTTTGGCAAGAATCTCAGAGAAGTGCTTTTGTGCCCTTCTCAGTGTATTGCATTAGGATATACATTATTGGTGATATTACTTTAATCCCTTTGTGTAGGTGGTATATGGTAGATCTCTCCACTGTAAAGTGATTTTCCCTTTGTAATTAATAAATTGTAGGAATAGTTTGATATAACCTAATTGCCTTACTACTCATCATACTTTTAATGTTAGCATCTGTTAAATTATTCTTGCCTAAATCCACTTTTACAATGAAAGTGGAAAAATGTTGATTTTCTATTATTTTTCTACATTTAGCAGTTGGTATTCTATTTTAAGGAAGAGCTTTCCCTTCTTCCCCATTTATCTATCTGTCTCTAAGTTATGCTTTAAATATGAATTCTAACATTTGACTCTGATTTTAAAATATGCAGCTTTTATTGAAGAGTTTAAATTCTCTCTCCAAATTTACCCAGTATTTTGTTGTTATACATGGCATCAGTTAGATTAAGTTTGGCGATTTAAAAATTCACTTTCCACTAGATATATTATTATATCAGGCAGTACAAAAGCTTAAAGTAGCCTCACTCTTTTGTTTCTGTATACAACAAAACATTCTGGTGGTATTTTGACAGAAATCCAAAAAATAAATAACATCTACAAATTATGTCATACTGAGTGTTTGGATATTTGATGCTGACCTGGCAAATCCTTAGCCTCTTTTTTTTTTTTTTAATTCAAAACAAAGACTTCTCATGCTGTAATGCTCATGTTAGCAATAGGATTATGTAAAGAATTGGTGGAAAATAAACAATCATATAATTTATACCTTGTTTGAAATTTAATGCAAATTCTTAAATGGTCACTTGGCTACTAAGTTGAAAGGAACCCAATAATTGAGAATTATAACTTCTTTGGCTAGCTGTTGCTAGTATGGAAATGGTTGCATAATACCTACTTTAAAAAAAAAGGAAACTTTAAATATAGGACTACTTCAGTTCCTGTTGAATATATGACAGTATGGTACTGTATAATTTTTAGCTTTTTAAACTTTTGAGTCAGATATGTCAATAAACTTATATATGAAATATGCATGATATATGGCTCACAAATAAGAATCTCTGTGTTTAATCTATATATTTTAATTTATTTATATTTAATCTATACATTTTTTTCCTGTGGAAAATCTATATATTTAATCACATAGATATATAGTTGCCATCCTGAGACTATGTGAGTTTTACTTTTCAAAAGTGTTGGCTTTCATTTGTCAGCATATATCCTTACTAAATAGTTAATAATTTCAACAAAAAGCTTGGAATAGATTGACTCTGCAATTAAGCAAACATTAACAGGATCTTTCCTATTAGTCTTTCTCTTTGGCCTTTCATCCGTCTGTTACTAGACATTATTTTAGTTGGTTTATACTGTAATATATAGGGCATATCTAAAATAGTTATTAAGGGTATAAAATTAGTTTTATTCCTAGATTCTCCTAGAGAGTCGTGATGCATAAACTTAAGTGGATATCAATATGAGGTGCCCATAATGTAATAATTACTTTTTGTGTACAGTAAAAAAAATAATTGATTTCATTATGAAGTTATCTGTATGGTACTAGAGCAGAAATTGTCTTTAAACTTCTTAGTTATCATTTGAAGCAGAGATCAGCTTATGCAGAATTGATACTCTATCTAACTGATCCACTGGAATGAAGGCATATCTAATATAAGGGAATTTAATATATTTCTACTCATCTAATAGTTTCATAAAGATTCAATAAGTTTATTGTATCTAAAGACTATGCATCAGATTTATTCAATATTTCTAAGGCAATATTGAAGTTTTTTAAGAGATGTAATAGATTCCATTTTACTCACTAGCTTAAAATACTGCCATCCCAGGGATTGAGTAGGTTAGTCAGAACATGGCACATGATATTTTTTTCCCCCATTGCATTCATGGGAAAGGAATTCCAGAGAAACAAACCCCTTCATTCATAGCAGTTTTAATGGATAGTAAAATTCACAGTAGGCTTTATGTGGCCTTTTTATTTTTTTAAGCTAAGGCTTTAAAACCTACCTTGAGAAGCACAATGTCTTATTTTTATATTTAAAGCACTATATTTTAGTACTCTAAGCAGCAAAGACAAGTATATATTTTATTTTTATGTATAAATACATATTTATATATAAATATACATGTATATACATACATACACATATATGCATATTTATGTGTATATATGTGTGCGTGTCTATACACACACACACACACACACACAGAGATGGGCTAGGAAATTTAAAATATTTTGAAAATTTAAAATGTTTAGACTTGAAATGTTAGGTTGAGAATTAGAAGTTATAGGGATGATCAGTGATATTGGAGTTTTTCATTGTCGTGATTCTTTTTTTAGCATAAGTTTATTTAACATACTTTTGTACATACACTTTTTAGATTACTAATATAGTCCACATGTTTGTAATTTTAAACAACTTGAAGTCAATCTGTTGTATTGTTCTGTCATCATTTGGTTAACCACACCACTCATCGTTAAATGTTTTGGCTATTTCCAATTTCAAAAATAGTGGTGTGAGGGATATTTTGATATGGACGCTGTTTCTCTTTTTTAGTCTTCTCATGATATAAGAAAATAGAAGTATAAGAAAAAAGTTATCTTTAATTGTATAGAACAGCAATAGCAATATTAAGAAAAAATTTGTATTTACTTTTATCTTTTGGTATTTTTCCTTATTAGTTCAAAAATAGTGGTGTGAGGGATATTTTGATATGGACGCTGTTTCTCTTTTTTAGTCTTCTCATGATATAAGAAAATAGAAGTATAATAAAAAAGTTATCTTTAATTGTATAGAACAGCAATAGCAATATTAAGAAAAAATTTGTATTTACTTTTATCTTTTGGTATTTTTCCTTATTAGTTCCACTAAGATATGTGTATTGTAAATATATTTATTATAAACATCTCTAGCAGATCCGATTCTTGATACTAGCCAGTGTTCTCCATTCTTTGTTTCTTTGCTGGAGAAGAGGGTGGTAAGCTGGCTTTTGAAGAGAAGTGACCTCTGCCTCATTTGGGGCTCTGATTCATGTGTGTCAAAGCAGAAGTGGTAACGGTAACACAGCCACCACCCTCTCCATAACTTGCCTGCCGCTGTCTGGCGACATTCACAGTTGAATTCAGCAAGTGCTTACTTAGAGTGTGCAGTAGAGACCAGCACCCTGCCACATGTTACAAAGCATGCCAATGAAGTACCAAACACATTTCCTGCCACTAGAGGGCACTTAGCATCGTAGGAAACGATTGAATGGCGGCACTGTACAAGGAAAGTAGTGTGCAGTTACTGGATTTTTGTTGCAAGTGCTAGAGAGGTTACATTAGTTTGCTAGGACTGCTGTAACAAAATATACAAACTGAGTGTCTTCAGCATCAGCAATTTATTGTCTCACAGTTCTGGAGGCCAGAAGTCCAAGACCCAAGGGGTCAGCAGGACTGATTCCTTTGAGGGCTGTGAGGGAGAATCTGTTCCATGCCTCTCCCCTATCTTCTGGTGGCTGCTGGCCATCTTTGGCATTCCTAGACTTGGGAAAGCACCACACCAAGCTCTGCCTTCACCTTCACGTGGCATTCTCACTGTACGCATGTATTAATATGTCCAAATTTCCTTGTCCTGTAAGGACACCAGTCGTGTTGGATTAGGTCCCATCCTACTGCAGTGAGACCTCATCTCAACTTAACTGACTGTATCTGCAATGACTCTATTTCAAATGAGGTCACATTCTGAGGTACTGGGGGTCAGGACTCCAACATATCTTTTTAGGGGGGCACGGTTTGACCCGTAACAGAGGTCAGAAGGTAAGAAAAGATTGGGAAGCCTTGATATGGAGACGGTTGAATGCGGCAGACCTTGAAAGGCAGAAGGATTTGATTCATTGGTTTTTGACCATTTCCTTGTTGACAGCATCAGCTGGAACGTGTGGGACAATGATCACCAACTGCCACATAGGCAGGTCGTTTTTGGCTATAAAAGGGGACTTATTAATAAAACTGCTAAAAAGTTATAAACTTATAAGAAGTGACTTATAAAACTGACTTAAGACAAATTAGCACTTCTTCAAAATATGTTGTCAGAAAACAGAACTTTTCTCTGGAAAGAGCAAGAAAGACTAAGAAGAGCCCATGTTTACAAATTAAATCTGGTGCCGGCTTAATATCAATCCCTGTGTTGTCATTTGCTTACTTAAGTCACTTGTCTTCTGTGAATGAGAAACATCTGGAAATAAAGACATGTGTGCCTTTGCTGGGAAAATATATTTGGCATCTCTAGTTTTGGCCTAAATTATAATTCTTAACTTGAAAAATATCTTTAAAGCTTCTGTGTTGTCATAATTAAATTAACTCTTAACTAATTAACTCCTAACTAAATATGTTGACAGACAATCATCTTTTCTCTAAAGCTACTTCCAATTTTTAAGAAAATGTTTACACCATCCTGCTGTGTCATTTCCTTTCATCTTAAACTCGAGCTGCCTTGGTTTGGTGACCTGGAAAACATGCTAACAGAGAGCTTTAATAAGTTGGCTTTTTACTTTGACCGATCCTGTGTCAGTATTATATAATATTGAACATTTGCCTCTTAAAAATATGTATAATGGCAGCAATAGGTAAACAATTGCATTCACTTTGAGTCAGTGATGACATGTGAAACTGTCCTGTAGTCTTCCTCAAGAAATTCATTTGTTTCAGTTAGAGAAATTGATATTTTTTTCAGAATGCCTCTGGAATTTAGATATTATTCTCCTTTTCAAGTGGAAGAAAGTAGGTCCAGAGAATATTATTGAGCCACGTTGCCTTCCTTTGCATGAATTTGGTTTTTTTTTTTTCTTTCCTTTTTGAAGGGAAAGGGGAAGTAAAATTTACAGAACGATCTTGGGGAAGAAATCTCAGGAGATTTCTCTCAGCCAAAAGATCTGATGTAGTATTTTTTCTCACTGAAGTATGTGCAAATAAAATAAAAGACTGTGTGCAAGTTACTAATTACCTTGAAAATACACAGTAAATTCTCTGAAATACATCAGCTGCTAGTCCTCTCTCAGTGCCCCGCCCTGGGAGAGTGGAGATGTGGCTGAGTTTCTGCCCAAATTTTTTTTCGGGTGCTCAGTCAAGGGCCCCATGCTGTGGTCCATTCTGCTGAAGCTTGTGGAGATGAAAGGCCGTGGACTCTGTCGGTTGACAGTGCAGTTTTAAAATAAACATTGTTTTGCTGCTTTGTTCTTGTGCTCACTGATAGTGTGGTCACAGCAAGAGCTAGCAAGGACCTCACAGCTGTCATGAGGGCAGGCATGTGTATTACTCACTTTAGTGCCCCTGGAACCCAGAAAAGTGCCTGGATTTTGATAAATATTTGCCGAATGACTTATTTGTTGAATGTTATAGCAGTGCAAAAAATATTTATATCACACATTATCCATAAGAAAGGGAAAACACAATTCAGAAGGCAAGATGTCTAAATCATCTGAGCGTCAGTATGTCTGTTCATCACCAAGTAAGTCCTGGGCTGAAAGGGCAGGCTCAAGTTCTGAGTTAAATAAAGATTCAGTGACATTTATTTAAATAGAAATTACTAATTAGTCACACATTTTTGCCTTTGTAATGATTGAGCAGAAAAGGTAAATGTTCTTGAATAGATGTTTGTTGTCAAAAAAAGAATTTAGAGATCAGTCAAAATACATGAAAATACATCAAAATTTTTTTGAGGTTCAGCAGAGAACGGTGTTTCCTGGAGAGTGGTTACGGAACGTTGGTTAGTCATACCTGACTGACAGTACTGAGCTCTGTATCTTGTCTTGTGGTTGCAGCAGGGCATGGCACGGCTTCTGCCCCCAGGAAGCTGAAAATGCAGAACACTAGAGGGAGAAGCAGTTGTCACGTTATACCAGATGTTTGGCAATAGAGGCCACAGTACTAAGGATACAAGAGCAGCGATGCACTCTTTAAATGCCTGAGGGGGTAGGTGATAACTTGATCTGATCTTTGAGGGGTGAGTAGCTTTATAGGAGGATGTCGCTGGGATGAAGGGGGGAGGAAGTGTATTCTAGGAGGAGGGATTAACATCTGTGAAGACACAGAGGTGAGAGAGACCATGATCATCTGTATGGATGTAGGCCAGAAAAATCTTTTCCATATCGTTTATCACATTTGATTAGGGAAAATTAAACATACACAGATTGTGATTTTTTTAGGAGCTCTAGTAAACCTCAATGAGCATATTTATTGACCTGTTTTGGTAAATTAAAAGTTCCAACTCCCACCACACAGTGATGATTCTAGCCAAGTGTCTGAACCACCTGGAGGAACCATTTAAGAATCCAGATTTCTAGCACATTAGCTACAGAAATTCTAATTCAGGAAGTCTAGGGAGGAGTTAGTCCTAGGAGGGTAATTCTTTAAATATTTCACCCAATGTTTATGTGCTTCCTCAGCCACGTACAGGGTCTGTTTCTTTGCAGCAGTTCAGTTCTTTGAATTGAAATGCTCAGTAGTGAGGTTTCTGTGGGGGAGTTGATGTATCCCTCTGGGTACTCCAGAGCCCAGGGAAGTTGCATTTGTGGGGTCTCTTGGCCTGCCTGTGTTCATATATAGGTGAAAGCAAGTTAAAATTAGTATGAGGATGGCCTTGAGAAGAAACAGATGTGGTAAAAACTACCACTAAGAAGACTGTAGACTATAGACCTGTCCCATTGTGTCCTGGTCAGTTTAAGGAAGTTGGTCTCAAATTTCTTTGCCTCAGAATCCCTCCACATTCAAATATTATTGTGGACCCAAAGAGATTTTATAATATCCATCAATATTTACCATATTGGAAGTTAAAACAGAAATATTAAAAATATTTATTTAAAATAAGCTTAACAGAAATAATATGCTCTTATGAAAAATAGATATATTTTTCAAAATAAAAATGTTAATGAGAAGAATGACAATGTTTTCCATTTTTTAAAATTTGCTGTCTGGCTTAATAGAAGATATTCAATTTGTTGCAATATCACATGTTATGTAGGCTCTGGAAAACTGTACTGTACATTCATGAGAGAATGAGAGTAAAAAAAGCAAATAACGTCTCAGTTTGAAAATGGTTTCGACCTTGCAGATTACCTGATAGACTCCTGGGGACCTCTCCCAGGAGTCGCTGGATCCTACTTTGAAACCCTCTGACTATGCACTATCTCTTAAGGCCACTCAACAGAACACCTCCCACTCCCCAACACATACATGCACACACATGCATGAGCTTCCTGGTTACTGCCTAGACTCTGCAAAATGCAGAATCTGAAGAAATCACTGCAATGTTTTATTTTATGGAATACTCTATGCAAAGCAGGCTTTAAGTGGGGATAAAGCAGCTAAGTATTTATTGAATGAATAAATGTTATTTATACACTGTACCCCAATATGCTAATTAATCAGCTTAAACATCTTTGTAGCCAACAATTTAGAATCTGTAATTACTTCCAAAAGAGTTAATATTTGGGAGCTAATATTTCCAATTAAGGTTAGGCTTGGGGGTTGGGGTGGACCGGGAAAGGGGAAACATTCGTCAAAGGGTACAAAGTTTCTGTTAGACTGGAGGAATAAACTCTGGTGATCTATTGCACAGCGTGGTGACTATAATGTTTATTTCAAAATTGCTAAAAGAGTAGATTTAATGTTCTCATCACAAAGAAGTGACATGTAAGGTAATGGATATGTTAATTAGCCTGATTTGATCATTCCACAATACATACATATATCAAAACATTGCGTTGTACCCCATAAATGTATACAATTATTATTTGTCAGTTTTTAAAAACAGTATAGCACTGGATAGTAGTTAAGAATCTAGATCCAGAAAACTTAGTCTGAATCCCAGCCCCAGTACTTGGATTATGGACAAATCACTGAACCCCTCTGAGCCTCAGTTTTTTCATTTGTAAAATGAGAATAGTAGCAGTAAAGGTTCACAATCCATTATATTTGTTTCCAAACTCAAATGCCTCTGAAAATGGAAGACTTATTTATAATTCATTGAACAGCAAAATTTGGTGTGAACTCTTTTAGTGGCAAAAGCTGAGCTGAACAGACGTGAGGCTCGTTTCATTTATCCTACCTGATAATGACTATTTGTGTGCTACACTAAAGAAATTTAATATGTTTGATTATAGAATGCTGCCCTACATTTTGCTTGGTCTGTATATTATGAATGTTTTATAATAGACCATATATGTACTGAATTCCAAAACACATCTGTCCCAAAGATTTTAGATAAGAGATTAAAGATAGTTATTGCTGCATCAGGATTAAATGTGCTAATACATACATAGAACGTCTAGAACAGTACCTGGCATATAGTACAATATAAGGTTTTGTTAAATAAATAGGATAACTTTCCCAAATAAGTATAAAAATTTCCCAAATAAGAATTTAATAGAAAAGAAAGCACTTACTTTACTAACATTTCCACATAAATTTACTTTTTATTTTTTTTCTCTTGATTTGGACAGTAGAAACAAAATGGCAAGCTGCTGTTTCCCTAATTTGTATTGGGGAAAAAATAACATTGATGGAGGAAATAGTTCATCAGTTTTGTGCATCTTTCTTGTTATTAGGAAGTTTGTGGGAATTGAAGGCACTTCAGAGTTTTAGTGATTCCATACTGTGCACCTGTTGTGTGCCTGGCACTGCCGGATACTAGAGATGTATCAGTAGATACGCCTTAGTCTTTATCCTTTAGTCACTCATCGTGTAGTGGGAGAGAAACAGTTGAACCAGGTATCATGCCAAATACTCAGTTTTAAAAGAATCAACTTGGTATCACCCTCTAATTAGAATTGCCAGATCCAATACAGGACTCTTAAATTTGAATTTCAAGTTAGCCATAAATAACACTTAAAGTGTGTCCCAAATATGGCACAGGACATACTTATACTAAATGTAGTATTTGTCATGTGCAATATTTGGGATATACTTAGAACTGAAAAATTATTGTTTTTCTGACATTCACATTTAGCTGGGAATTCTGTGTTTTTATTTTCTAAATCTAGCAACCCCACTTATAGTCCTGGGCTACTCTCAGCCATATTGGCAAGCTCTGAGGAGGAGATAGATGTTGCACTCACACTGGGCAATTGAGGAGGTTTTGTTTTTTTTTTTTTTTAATAAAGACTATTGACAAAGGTATAGGCAGGGTGAAGGGAAACAGCTAGGGATGATGACACACACAGGGCTGGCAGCACTTGCTGCCCCTAGGCCCAGTGGGGGCAGAGGGTGAGGGGTGGGGGGGCCACCTGACCAGAACTGCGGCCTTCCCAGAGCCAGCAGAGACCCATCATGGAGGAAATTGGCAAAAACACAACAAAACTTTACTCTGCTCCCTCCCAGCCTTGCTCTGCTCCTGCCTTCCAGTCTCCTGGGAGTGCCCCCCTCCCCCCGCCCCCACACCTGGAAGCCAGAAGGCAGCCTGGTGTGCACGCACAGGGAGGGCAGGGGTTCTGCAGAGGCAAATGGGAAACAGCCGGCGCAGTTCTGATGTGCATGTGTCTGGTGTCAGAACACCACCTGTTTACAGCAGCAGCCAGCCCGGCAAGGGGAGGAGAGAGGGACAGTCTGAATTTTGAAGGTTAAGAAAAAAAAGGTAAATCAGCACCACCCCCAATGATGCTAATCAAAAGTAATTTTGCTTCTACCAGATACTGATTCTTTTTTCTCTCTCTCTCTTTGGAATAACCATCAAATTTCTTCTATCAACTTAATGGATAGAATCAGGGCACATGACACATAACACATCCCCTGTGTTGTGCTTCCATCCTGATTCTTCCTACAAACCTGCATTTGCACGATCCTGGGAATGAGTACGTTCTTAAAGGTTGTGCTCTGATGACTCACTGGCCTCACCCTGTCCCAGCCCAGGCCGCAATGTGCTGAGGGTGGGATTAGCTGATCTTTCTCCTCCATCAGGTGGGGAGAGCATAGTCTCAAAGGAGCCCTAGAACTAGGACACTGCTTCACCTCACCAGATTCTTTTCTCCCAGCCTGTTGCGCTTGATCAAATTCTCTGTCCAGAGAGCTTTCATTTTGTCAGCGAAATGGTTTCTGATATCGTGGTATTTATTAGCCAGCTAGTGAAGAGGTGATAAGGATTTTTCAACTGCTTGGCCACATCTGGAGTATGGACTCCTTCATCAGAGCTCTTCAAATAAATGCCAACTAACAACCTGGAGAGTGGGTTCCTGAATGGCACTTAAGATGTTTACCAACAGGGTGTAAATGAAAATTAGTTGACACACACAGGTCATGGCCCTTTTATCTTGAAGTATTTAAAAGTATGTTCCAGGCCGGGCGTGGTTGCTCATACCTATAATCCTAGCACTCTGAGAGGCCAAAGCAGGAGGATTGCTTGAGGTCACTAGTTTGAGACCAGCCTGAGCAAGAGCAAGACCCCAGTCTCTGCTAAAAAATAAATTAGCTGGGCAGCTAAAAATAGAAAAAATTAAGCAACAGAGCGAGACTCTGTCTCAAAAAAAAAAAAAAGTTCCAAATTATCTGACTTCAGGATTTAGTCTCTCTTCTTGTCTGTGATTGGCACCATGGGCTGATTTCCATCCTTTCTCCTGTCACAATTACAGTTTCCCAGGCAAGGCTTGCAGCAGACCCAGCAGCAGCAACAGACAGCCGCCTTGGTGCGGCAGCTTCAGAAACAGCTTTCTAGTAAGTACCCCTGTCTGTCACGGAACAGACGGCTCCCAGTAAATTAAAAGCAAGCAAAACACAAGTGGTGGCTCCCCCAAAATGGCACTGTCTTCCTCAGAACAATTTTCATAGTATTCAGTTTACTTCAGGGTATTTTTATTCTGTCTTGGTTTGGTTTTGGCTTGAATGTTTCTTTTCCTGGGAAAACCCTATTCTTTTCTTAAATTCAGGGAAGATATTTTTCTGTTGCTTCTATCAGAACCTGGGAATGTTTCTTTTCATTTTGGGGACCACTGTAGAACTGCAGGTGTCCTTTTTACAAAGCTGGAGGGTCCAAGGAACAACACAGCCAATGCCCTAATTACACAGATGCACGAGGTTACGTGGCCTCCCAAGGTCTTCAAATACAGGAAAGCCAGTGCTAGACAGTGGCTGCTCTTCCTGCTGCACCAGCCTATGCTTCCTGATAATGATTCAGAGAAATCAAAACCTGTAACACCACAGACAGCATGGCAAGGCAGTGTTTTCTCCCCAGTAGCCTTGCCTGCAGTGCTGGTATGATTTTTTTTTTTTTTTTTTTTTTAACCTGTGCTGCCTGTCTAGAGCATGTACCAATGGCCCATTTCATCATACCTCATCTCCATGCTGGCAGTGAGCTGCCATGAATCGAATCACCCCTGTGCTGGAGTCACGAGACAGGAAATTTTCTTAGAAATGGGAGCAAGCCCCCTATGATACAAAGAATATTGGCTTGGAGGTCAGGAGACCTAAATTCTGGTGCCAACTTGGCCACCATTATCTGGATCATGTAGTTTTTCCATTTGTGCATTGAAGAGTGAGACCTACAGTTCCCTCCAGGTCTCAGATTATGTGCTTCTGAGGTGCAGAGTAAAGACCAGTTTGTGCTGAAGGCAGTGGTGCAGGTCGGGTAGCCTGCTAATATTGTAAGGAAATAGGTCATTTAATGACTGAGGGGCAGCTTGGTTTTAGTGTCAGTTTTCTGCCTGGCTGCTGTGCATGTTGATTTTCTGGCAGAGGGAACACCCTTCCTATACCTCGATGTCCCTACCAGTGCATACCCAAGATCTTTGTTTCTTCTTTAAAACTATTTCCCTCTTATGGCCTCATTTAATTTCAGTTAAATCAGTCTTCTTTTTAGGTACCATTTAATAGGCATAGCCTACTAAACAAATTTATAATTAAAATTTCATTGCATTTCATTAATTCCAGCATTCATATTCTTGCAGAGAACATAATCTTAAGGCATAGGTACCTATTTCTAATCTATTGTTTAGAAATAGATACCTGATTTTTAAATAGTAGTGTTTGTTTGCAGGAGGATATATACTTTTATTTCCTATTTACCAGAGTTCAAGTAATGCAGCTTTTTTTTTTTTTTTTTTTAAGCTGTCATGTATGGAGCATTTTCCTGGAGTCAGGCACTGGGACCCTTCACATGTATTAATTCACTTTATTTTTTAATCAACTTGTGAGATTAGGTATTGTTACTGTTCCCATATTATAGATGAGGAAACAAGTAAGAACAGGAATGTTGACTAATTTGCCCAGGGTTATTCAGCTAACACCAAGGGGCAGAGCTGGGACTTGGAACTCAGATGGTCTCCTTCCAGAGCCTACCTCTTAAGCACAGTGTATATTCTGCTGCCTGATTCTAGCAGTGATGATGCCAACTTCCTTTGTTGAGGAGTAGCAACAAGGCTGACCTGCCCACCACATGACTCCAGAGGGTTCTTTTTATATCACAGTCCACATGAATAGGGTCTCTGGATTTGAATAACCTAGAGTTATTCAAGCAGTAGCTGTTTCTAAGCCTGTGTTAGTTTTTGGTGTCTACTGACTATTCTCTATTTTTTCCTGTATGTATGTGTTTGCACGTGTGCCTGCACACATGTATACCTAGGCACATGCTTGAGTAGACATGCACATAGCCACACTCTTGCACAGTTCTGTTATACATATTTTATGGAGTTTGCAAAAAGTCTAATTCCAATCTAAGTTTCTCTTACCTATTATAATGTCAGTGTTAAAGCAGAATTGCTGACTTGCTCTTATAAACATTTTGAGAACTTCCGATGTTGTATGAAACTTTTACAGTAGTAGTTCTCTTGACTGCTAATATTGAGGCATTTAGTTCAGAGGGAGTCACTTTGGAGGGCCAGTTACTTTAATCCTGAGTCCTTGCATTGGCAGGTGTGGGGCTCTGAGGCAGAGTTGGCTCCCTTGCAGAATGAACTGAGTGGTGGTGTTTGGATCCCACTGCTAGGGTCTTTCAGGACAAGGATAGTACTCTCTGTCTAGGCAGTCTCTTCCTTTATGCCTGACGCTGGTCCTAAGAGCAGTGACAAGAATGTCACATCTATCTGTGGCATAATTTTGTGTCTGTAACTTTATTTGAATTTATTTTTCTCATTAGGTAACCAGCCACAGCAAGGAGTGACTTCCTATGGGCATCCTTCACACTTCTGAATCTGCAAGAGGAGAAGACATGAAGTCTTGTGTTTGCACTGAAAAATAGAAAATCAAATTTAATGCATTAGTCATCCTTAAAAATGTCCTTTTGTTCTTTCATTTCTTTGACATTTTATCATATTTTATGCTACATCTCACACAAAGGTGTTTAAACAAAAAGCCAGGGAAAAGTTGTGGTTTGATTTTGTCACATTCAATTTTAAAGTAGGTTTAAAAATATGGATCATGCAGGCCAACTTCAGGAAGTGTGTGGTAGCAGACCTTTTGAAATTGGTGCTTTTTTGAATCTCATATTTACAGAAAGAATGAATTATGGTGGATTTAAAACGTTTTATCTATTTTATTCATTAATGGCAAAGTTTTTTTTCTTTTTTTTTTTCCCAAACTGTGCTGGACCAAACTACTGATTTGAAAGGCTTGTCAGATCTTGACAGGAAAGTGACCCATTTATTTTACTTTCACCTGTGATTGTGAAACGGACATTTATTTGCATCACTCTAATTTGAAATGTTTAAAATTTCATAAGCACTTTATAAACTTTGTTCTTATTTATGTAGGACTTTGCTTTTGTTGTGGTCAAAAGGTGCTGAAACAGATTGTCGCTTAATACTTAGACTTCTTAAACCAATAACTGAAACCAAGGTTTCTCTGAGAGCCACCTTAAGATGTGCGGAAGCCTGTTAGAAGTAGCTGTACTCAAATTTGTTTTCAGTGGCAAGATCATTGGCCAGAGTCTTTGTGAAGGTACAACATGTAAACTCTAAAGGCCTGAAAGAACCATAGTGGAATCATTCCAGTTATTTATTGCCAGCTTTGGTTCTTCTGAACCTTATGCCAACTTGATGAAAAAAAAAAAATCAGCAGCTGGCCTGAGATTCCACAGAGCTCAAACTTGACATGGTTTCTAGAGAATCTGGCCCCAAAGTCCAGAAGGCTCTGGTTATCATAAAAGGTGTATTTGCTGTTTATTTTGTATGGTAAGTATTTGCTATTTTGAATTTAATTATTAATGTTGGTGTCAGTCTTGGTTGTGTATTGCATATACTGTATTTATAAAATTGGTGCAAAAAGCACAAGTAAATTATACATCAAATTTATTATAAAGAAATAGTAACTATTTTAACTTTGTTCAAGTATGTGGTAATTTGCTCCTATTAGAGTAAAAAATACAGTAAATTATTATCAGTTTGTGTAACTTAAGAGTATTCCATATAATATTTTTTTAGATTTAGATGCATAAAATTTTGAATGTGAAAATTGCAGGGCATTTAAAAACATATGGGGGATATTTTCCCATGTTCTGTGTTAATTCATTTTCTTTTGCCATATGATTTTACACGTAATGTAGTCAAGCATACTGTGAATAGATTTGTCTATAATGAGCAAACCATGTAGATCTACTTTTTTTAAATGTAGCTATAACAACCTTAGTAGACAATTTCTTTTGCAAATCATTATATCAATAATTTATCTTCCTAGGTGAGTTACTCATTGCAAAGTTTGACTCATGCAAATGACCTCAAATACATGTCAGCTTACTTTGCTGTGGCAACATCCATGTGAACTGCTTTGTACACTGTGAAAATATTTCACTCCAGCCTGCTCATTTTGTGTTTACTCTGGGCTGGAAAAGACTTTGCCAAAACATTAAAGACCATTCTTTTCACTAAATTAACATAGTCTATCTGCTTTCAGAAGATGTATCTGTACATTTCAGCTGGTTTTGTATATCAGGTTTTTTTCCTGTCAAGAATCATCACACTCTTGGAGTTCATGAAGTTGTTTTTCTTCAAAGTAATATCCATATAACGGCTGCATTGGCAAAACAACCGAAATGTGAATGTTGTGCCTAGTGAGTGAGTCATGTTCCGTCCTTGTTATATTTCAAGAATTATTGGTATTTAAAATGGCAGTTTTCAGTTGAACCATATATTTTTGTAGCTCAACATTGCAAACAGCAGTGATACTGTTTCAAGAATGTTATAATTGCATAACATTTGTATGCACTTTATATTTTGCAGAAGTTAATTTATTAATCATTTTGCACATGAAAGTTGTAGGGTGTACCTTTACTGTCTTTTTTTTTTTTTAGATGAGGAAGCTAAGGTCATGGTAAGGCCCTATAATTCCAAGATTCTATGGAAAGCTGAGGGAAAACTTAAAGCTGTTTTTCCCCTGTGCATTATAAAGAAAGCAACTGGAATTAATTTAGTCATTGTATTTTCTCCCACTTAATCCTCTATCTTAAGAGGTTTCTACTTTTTTCTTTTCTAGCAAATGCATTAGTTTGCATTAGAATGATCTCAAGGGAAAGCCATGTGGCAGAACCTGGTAATTTACTTGGTGAGATAGAGAAGAAATTACCTTAGAATAAGATGGAGACCCTATCCAGCTCCCCTTAAAGATAAGACTTTGACATCTAATGGAGTTGGCTGTACTTAATCACAAATTTTGGATCAAAGAAGCCCGTAGACATACTTGTTTATACTGCAGGCTTGTTCCTAATAGGTTACATTTGTTATTTTATTTACCCTTCTCGGCCCAGAAGTAAAGGAGATCACTTTACAGTGAGCACCTGTGACCTTTTGCAGCCCAAGGTCCAACGTCAGAGATTAGTAGCAATCAGGTCACCCCTTAGGTGGGACCAGCTGAAAGTTGGTGTGATGAAAACACAATGAGGGGAGCTATTCCATATGTCTCACGTGATTAGCAGGGGCTAACATGGCTCTTGGTTTTGTGTCGTGAGACAGCTGAACATGACCTATGGCATTTTTTTTCATTTATAAGGCTCCTATAATTATTAGTGAATATTTACATAGATGCTAGAGAAATTACACTGGAAAGTCCCAGTTTCTAGAATTAGAAAAGATGAATCATATTATGTCCACCAAATTAATTCAGGTTGAATTAAGCATGTAATATAAATAAATTCAGTGAATTACAAAAAGCATTTTGTGTAGAGTTAATCAGATTTTAAATACAGTGAAACTTCATTATATAAAATAGATCCAGACCCTCCCATTCTCCCATCACATAAAAAATGATCACTTAATGAGATAAAATGCTCATAAAGCAATGTTCCCTCATAAAATTTTTCTTAAGAACAGCTCTAAACCAGGGGTGCCTGAGCTAGATTTTAAAATTATAAAGAAGTTTCATTGTATTTTTAAAACCTTTTTAGTGGATGTATTTGGACAAAAATAACCCCCTTTTCACATTTTATGATGTTGCAGGTAATTACGTTGCTTTTACATGTGAAAAAGTTAGCCTGCATTTATTTTTAAATGCAGTTATTGAAACATTTTTGTATCCTCCATCAATGAAAATTTTCAGTGTGAACAAATGATAAATCATAAAATAGGTCAGTGCTTATTTTCTGTAGGTTTTAGCAAAAAATTTATAAACCAACCACAAAATATTTGTACATCAAGATAAATTTACATAGAGACTACAAATTTAATCTTTTCCATTGTCTTTGTTCTGAGTGCCATGCTTGTAACATTGATAGAAAGTGGACACTAGGCAACTGGTAGTAAATGAAAAATGTCCATTTTTTTACTGAAAAATTCAGGTACGTTAGCCGTTTGTTATTTTATGGTGGACCGTTTTCTCTTAATGATGTTCATTTGTTGGCAAAATAAAAGTGCCTTAAGTTAAAAATTTGTTTTGAGATCCATTAAATCAGTATCAGTTCGTAATGCATTTGTCTTTTTTTGCATGTCCATTGTAAATTTAATATTGTAAATGTATTCAAATTCATTTACATGCCTATGGCTGCCTTTGATTAAACTTCTTCCAAAAAATAAACTCTGTCCAGATTTTTAATTTAATTTTACTCTATGTCAGATTACTTGAATATAAGTTGTTGCATGATCACTACCAAGTGGATTCTTTGCTGTGCATTTGTATATCCCAGAATCAGAGGTTTGGGGGTTCTGAATGACTAGGGTACCTTGTAGGTGAAGCAGCTCACTTTCATGCTTCCTGCCTTTGCTTGCCATTGACAGCAGGGAGTGGTCTGGTATCTCCCATGTGATTTCTGGCTTTGGAACTCCCAGGGCCAGACAGTGGAGCTGAAAGGCTGCTCCTGTCCTTGTGAGGATGCTCCTGGGTGGGCGATTTGTAATCCTGGGAGGATAGGCTACAATCATTACTGGAACTGTGATCAGTGCGTGACCAACACTATTTTGAGCCTTACAAATATAGTTTCCTCTGTCATAAGCTGTTGCTTCTTTGATTACTAAAGTGCCATTGTCATGCAATATGTATTTCCCATTAATTTGAGGCCTGTCTAAAACATAACCACTTGGCATAGTCCATTTGATATTGGGCTTAGGAATTCCGTCAGACACACAATGCAGTGATAGAGATTCTCCACTGATACTTTTTACTGTCCCTAGTGCATATGTAAGAATAACTGGCTTCTGGCCAATTTCTAAAATGATTAATTTCTCAATATAGCCAACTTTATTTCTGGCTGCACAGCGATATTTTCCTGCGTCATCCCGAGTTGTTTTATAAATGATAAAAGAACCATTGCTTGCCATCAGATACTGAGAATTTTGTGGTCCATTGGAAAATCGTGTGCCATTTGGTAAAATCCAGATTATTTCAGGTGGCGGGTTACCATCAACAGAGCAATTCAATGCAGTGGACTTTCCAAGCTGGGCAACTATTTTTTCATTAAAAGGATTTCGGAATGTTGGTCTTCTCAGCATTTCCAGTACTTCTAATTGTACCACCAACACGCTCTCGCCTCCTTCATTTCGAGCCACGCAGATAAAATCAGCTGAATCTGAAAGCCTCACATTCCTGATTTCCAAGGTTCCATTTGTATAGACTGTGATTCTGCTTCCATAGTATGGGACTGTGAGGAAAATGTTGTCTGGCATGATCCACATGACTTCAGGAGAGGGTGTCCCTTCAACTCTGCAGTCAAAGTGTTTTTTGGAATGCCTCACGGCTGTAGCTTTCATAACAGTTTTGTTTGTGTACAGACCATTGATTAATGGAGGCTTAGAGACAACATCCAGTTTGTACATTTTGGTGTCATCCCCACTGGGATTTCGGGCCACACACACATACTCTCCAGAATCAAGCAGCTTCACTTTGTGGATGGTCAAAGACCCGTTGGCATGAAATGTATACCTACCACTGGAGAAGGAAATCATGTCGTTGGAAGGCAGCAACCAAAATATTTTCGGTTTGGGATCCCCAGTGACCTCACAGTCAAGAACAACTGTGTCTCCAGCTTTGATTCTTGTGTTGGCCTTGTAACCCTGCCTTATCCGTGGGGCAGCTGTTATAACTGTTAGGTGGAACTTCATTTCATCCTTTCCTAGGGTGTTCTGGGCATAGCAAGTATAATCTCCTTCCTCTGCTATCCCAACTTGGTTGAAGTATAAGGTTCCATTGTCAAAAAGGATGTACCTCCTGGTCCTGTGGCCGCTGTCGTCAGCTTGCATTGCATTGTTGATCATCGTTCCATCAGGCAAACTCCAAGAGATCTCAGGCACCGGTGAGCCAGAAGCTTTGCAATCAACTTGGAAATCTTTTCCATGCTGCACTTGCTTTTTAAAATATTGCTTGTGGTCAATTTTGGCAGGTTTCAGCCTTAGGCTGACATGCATCAGTATCAGATCATCTCCCATTTTGTTTCTTGCCACACACAAGTAGTCACCACCATCTTTTTCTGTTACAGATCCAATAAACAGGGATCCATTTGGGTAGACATGGATTCGACTGCCCATTCTAAGGAGAAAAAAGACTAAGGTAAGTGTGCAGCTGTTAGCAGTGGGGGAAGGGAAGTTGTCTTACATGGGATTAGCTCTCCATTCCCCAGCTTCACTGAAGCATGATTAACAAAAATTGTATATTTTTAAGGTATATAACATTTTGATATAATGAAAATGATTACCACAATCAAGCTAATTGGCATATCCATAACCTCCCACCAGGTTTTCTGTGTGTGGTGCATGGGATTAACTTTACATTGTTGCAATAAAAATTACAATCGCTACTAGCTAATTGTCTTCTAAGCCGTTTTCTGAAAGATGAAATTATCTAACTGAATAGGTGTAATTTAGTGCAAACTAGTATTTCTCAGATGGACTTCAAAGAAATCTCCTTTACACGGTAATTAAAGATTAATGATGAGGGGAATGCTAGAAATACTGGATTCCTAGACACCATGACTTCCTTGACCATTTTACATCTCAAATAAACTGAGTCCATGAAAATGATCATTTTAGGGTATATTGGTAAAGAAAACTTTTATATAAATTTAGTTGCTCAGAAAAGATGACAGATACTTTTTAAAAAGTCATGAGTAACAAAACAATTCTTCAATTATTTGGTTAGAAAATAAGGTCTACTTTGTTATAGAGAGAGAATACCAAGGCAAAGCTCATTGGAAGCTTGTCGCAGGCAGGTATAAAGTGACTGGTTTCTGCATGAGATTGAATTTTGGAAGACCATTTTCTCAAGTATACAGCCACTACGCAACCTGCTGTTACCACATTTAACCAGCAGATGGCAGGTATTTACTGGTTTTTCCAGGAAAACCAGCAGAAATTGGTGCTAAAAGTGTGATCAAGGACATCCATAGGTGAAAATCTATGTGTATGTTTCTCTTTCTTTTTGGCAACATGGGCTAAGCAGGTAGATAAAACTGGAGAGAAAAGTGAAGACTACTTTTCAGAACATAACTGCTAACCAAGTCAAACAGCCTCAAGTCATTTTTATCCTCCAGCAAATGTAAGTATGGACAGTATTGCAGTAAAACATTATTTATTATAAAAGGGCATTCTTTTTTTTCCCCTAAAGTGTGGAAGGAACTTCTCTGGCATATCAACCAAGGTAAAATCACATAATGAATGCACTTAATAAAGGGAATGGAAACTGTCAGGTGCTTTGCATTGACTTTTGAATCTTGAAGTAGTTTCCTCACTAATCACCTGAAAAACTGATATTTAGAGAGACTTAATAACTTGCCTTTGGTCACAGAGCTCATTCCCAAACCCTGTGCTTTCCAACATGGTATGCTGCCACCTGATGTTATTCTTTCCCAATGCTTTCTAAAACTTGGCTGCACATTAAAATCATTTGTGGAGTTTAATACTGATGCCTGGGTCTGACCCCTAGAATTTCTGACTTAATTGGTGTAGAATATGGCCTAGGCATCAGTATCCTTAAAGTTTTCCATGTGTAGCGTAGTCTAAGAACCACTGCTCTAATCGTTGCCTCTCAATGGAGTTCCCCCGTCACCTGCGTCGGTATTATGTGGGGCCAAATTTAAGAGGCATATATCCTGGCTTTACTGTCCCGAAATGCAATAGGTCTGGCCACGGATCTAGAAACCCAACATTTAGCAGACTTCCCAGGTGACTTATGAACAATTAAGTTTGAGAACCAGCCTCAAATTTTAGTGTGCAAAGTCACCTGGAGGACTTTTAAGAATGCAGATTGCTTGATGAAACATAAAATGAGAGTTTCTGATTCAACAAGTTCCCAGGCATTGCTAATGCTACTGGCAGAGGCACTACCCTTTGAGAACCCCTGACTTAGAGGGCTACCCCCCACCCCAAGTCTGATGCAACTGGAGGCTGTGATGTGTAAGAAGAGACTGATATTTTTAAGATAATTTAATTTTGAAGGTAGAAGTTTTCCCTGAATAAAAGAAACAGAATTCTTTATAAAGATTAATGTGAGTGCAAGCATCTCCAGCCTTTTGAAAGCACTGCTTCTAGAACTTTATGGTGCCTGATTGACCAGGGGATCTTTTAAAAGTGCAGATTCTGATTCAGCAGGTCAGGTGTGGGGTTAATAAGCTCCCAGGTCATAAGGAGCAAGGTTAAGAGGAAAGAAAACCATTTCTGCACTGAAACATAGATCACATAAGTTATGTTCAAAGTAGTGGAGATAGACTAGCAGTGCTCAGTCTGGGACCATTAAAAGGGAGAGAAAATGCTTTTTGGTTCTGACAAGCAAGCTTTAAGAAAATGAAAGGGTTTTGCTTAATTGGGACATGGTGGGGTGGGCTTGGATCAGCCCGGGTACAGTTCTCTCATTTTTAGAATCTAAAATAAATCCGAACTTCTAATGCTAAGAAGTGGGAAGAGTAACGGGTTTCTTAGTTTTTTGTTTTGCAGTAGAAGTACACTTTTTCTTTCTGTTGACATATTTAAAGCATGGAAATGAAGAATATACTTGCGTTTTTGAGTGGGTTAGTTGCAAAATAATCATTGAAGTATTTAGTTAGCAAACAAAGTTCTATTTCATTATTAAAGAAGAATGTGGTGCCTCTGCTGGGGCCACGATAGCATCTGTGATCTTATATACCCTTTGCTTCTTCTACAATATGAGCAATCTGTCTGTGTTTCATAAGTATTTTCCCAAAAAAAATAATTTGCCCAATTTCTTTGCTTCTTAACTCTGAAGGATTTGTTGGAAAACCTGGTCAAGATTTATTCTGAGATGCTAGCAATGAGTTTTAGAGTACTTTTCAGACTTCCTTTGGACTAACTTTTTAAGACATTCCTTTATATTTGTTCATAACTCCTGATAAAAGGTTTCCATTTTCTAAAGTTGACCTGGTGCCCAGTGAATGTTTTAGACCTTGTCTTTACAACCTAAATTTTGAATTTAATCTGTTATTCCCATCACAAATGTGATGCTGTCTATGATTCTTGCACTGGTAACCTTCATGGGTAGTAAAAATTGTATTCAAAATTACACAGAATAATGAGCAGTGTCTGAGTAAGTGACAATCATCCTGGATACTGTGGAATTTATTTTAAATGCATTAATTTCAGGAAGTAGAACTGGCATCCAACACTAATGAAATGCTTACAATAACTTGAAGGCAAAAAAATGAGAGGTGCTGATATTGCAAAATTAAATGCAAAAACTGATAAATGAAGGATTGAAAATATTTGATGCCATAAATAAGGGAATAGTAGCATATATGTATATCATAACAAACATGAATGTGATTTCTGAAGTACACAGTTTATAACTCAGCATGTTTAAATTTTAAATCTAGACTAATTTCAATTTAATATTTAGTCAGGTAATTTTGATGACTTGTTTGAAAACCTTGAAAATTAACATCTACTTTTGAATTAAAGATCACACAAATTAAATTTAATAACTATATTCAGCATCAACTCATCGTGACACCAGAAAAAAATCTATTCAACTTCTAAGCATGAGTGTAAATTTACATTATGTATAATTTTTCTTACATGAATATTTTCTGTTAATGAATAAATATGTAAAATATCAATGCTCATCCCTTTTTGTCATATTATGAGAAATCACTGCATAATCATGCAAATGGAATAAAAAACTCATAAGCTATAATTATTGAATTTCAAAGATTTAATCTATACATAAAACCAGCTATAAAATGAATAATATGCCTATAAAAGAGCATATCAGAGAAAGCGGGTATGTGTGTACATACATGTCTTATTGCAGCAGGGTGATGAGGGCCCTGGATACATTTCACTTTGTGAAGGTCTTAACATTGTGATTTTTATAAAGTGCTTTGCAATTTTAGGAAAGAAGAAATAAGTACTGATTATACTAAAGTTTGAAATGTCTGATAGGAGATACTGAAGAGTGAAATAATGGAGTGTCTCTCTCCAGAACCTTGACTGTGTCACAAAAATTCCCTCCTCTTTTTGGATATAGAGAGTGTGAATACATTTACAGTTACCACTTTAAAACTGTCACAAGTATGAAGGCAAATGAGATTTTTATTCTGCTCGTTAACCATAAAAACTCAAAAAGTTGGCCCTTAGAGTTAAGCATCTAAGAAGATTGGTTTTTCTATTCAGTGATCTCAAAGGATTAGGTTTCTTTAGAGTTGTCTTTATGTCCAAAGTCTATGTACATTCTAAACTGCTGCCTGCCTCGCTGTATCACTGTTTAGCTATACAACTTCTGAAATGTAAACAGGTAGAGCAGATAATTCCAACACTAAGGTAGGGGTTTACCTGTGCCACTGGTCGACAATAGCCTTGGATGGTAACCTCCAGATTATTTTGGGTTTGGGCTCCCCGGTGGCTGAGCAGTTCAGTAGTAATTTGTCCCCAAAATTCACCTCAGTCCTTTTCTGGGATGCAACTTCTATCCTGGGGCTGGTCTCTCTCTCTTCCATTGTAAGCATTACCACCCTTCTCTCTGAGCCAGTGGAACTCGTAGCGATGCATTCATAAGTGCCCCTGTCTGAAGAGGCTATGTTTCTTATATAGAGAGTTCCATTTGAAAATAAGAATAACTTGGAATTGGTAAACTGTAATGGTTTCACTTCAGTGCCATCGGAGAGGACCCAGTAAACACTGGGCTGAGGAGTTCCTTTTGCAGTACAGGGTAGTTTCAAATTTTCACCCCAAGTCCCTAAAATGACTTGTCTCTTTTGCTCTAGAATAACAGGTGGGGCAGCAATGACTTGTATTTTAACCAGCAGTGAATCCTGACCGGCCAGATTGCTGGCCATGCATTTGTAAAAGCCCCGGTCATAAACACTGAGATTGTGGACGACCAAGGTTCCATCGGATGTTACCAGGGCCTGCCCATTTCCTTGGGATGATTCTGAGACCACTGTCTGGTTTGCAAGAATCCAGGAAATTGTAGGGCTTGGTCTACCCTCTGCTCTGCACTTCAACTCCACAGTGCTTCCAGAATGAACTGTGATCTCTTTGGTGTGTCTCCCCAGGATCCTGGGAGGATAGGAAACCACAGACAAGGTGACATGAAGGCGGTCCGTGCCAAATGGATTGGATGCTGAGCACAGGTACTGTCCACGGTCCTGAATGTCCACTCTGTGGATGGACAGGGTGCCATTGGGGTGCACCTGGAACCTGCTATTCTGTTTCCTTTTAGACAAATCAAGTCCTGAGAAGAAAGAAATTTATGGCCATAGGTCATCAAAGTTTAGATAGAAAACATAGAGCTATCTTTTTGTTAAGCTAGTGAGAATACATTTAAAATTAAAATTAGGACATCTAGGCTTCAGATTGCAAAAATTATTCCTGGATTTTTTTTATGCACATAATTTAAAACTGAGATGGTTCAACACAATGACCACTTTCTTTTTTTCAAATCATATTCCTTGGGATCTGCTTTCAAAGTATTTAAAAAACATTTGTAATTAACATGTTTGAGAACTTCTGATGAACAAAAAATATGCAAATATCAAATGATATTAATGGTTTCTGTATCTTGGAGAAATTTGAAACTAGTGCTTATTCTTCGCATCTGTAACCCCAAAACACAACACAGGCTTTTTCATATTTTATAACTAACAAAGAATAAATGTAAGGAAACAATTTCAAATACCTGATGAGACTCTGGTCCAGTGGATGGTGGGCAGGGGATTTCCAGCAGCCTCACAGGGAAGAAAGGCATCCGAGTTAGCTGGAACAGTAAAACTTGCAGCTTTTCCTCCAACTATTCTGGGCTTTTCAAATATATTCCTAGACAAAGAGTCAAAAGGAAGGTGTTTGGAAGTTGTTACTTTTTGAACTGGTTTATTATCAAAGCCACTCTTCTTTGCATTCTTCTGTCCATCCCAATTTGATGCATGAGTGGTGGCCTCTGATAAGCCTAGAGTGGGCAACATGTCTACTACTGGCTTTTTGCCTTTTTCAGCAATTTCTAGGTATGACTTGTGCCAAAATTGGTTTTCTGACCAGGGAGAGGGAGTCAATTTAGAAAGCTTTGATTTAACTGTTACTAGTGCTGGCATAGGAGTAGAATGTAACAGATTAGAGGAGATAAAGTGACTGGTTCCAATTGTGAACTTGGCATTTGGGTGAGCCTTGGGAGAAGTTGTAACCTCTGCTACTAATTGCCCTGGATTAGGATCATGCCTTGAGAATTCATCTGGCTTGGCCATTGCATTTGTCATCATCCTGAAAATGGGAGTTGCCACATTGTCGGTCACTGCACTTCGAATAAAGGGAGGGGAGATGGGAATTGGCAAAAGAGTAGTGCTGCTGCTCAGGAACACTGGTGTAGTTGAGTGCCTGATGATTGTTTTACCAGTTGTGGTACTCTGTTGTGATTTGCTGGACGTTTCGGAAGCAATTGTGCTCCTCAAAGTCTGAGTACTCACTTGGGGTAGTTCTTCAACTACATCTGTCAGATTAAGAGTTCTTGAATGAAGACCACTTGTGCTTGAAATTCCATTTGTGTTTTCTAGGGGAGAATGAGTGAAAGCAGAGATACTGGGCTTGACTGAAGTTTCAGCTGTGGTTAGAACAGGAAGTATCACAGCAGCGGATGTAGTGAAACCAGAACTCTGGCCTAGAGAGATGTTTGAGTCATTCCTGTTCTTCTGAAGCTCCTTTTTTCTTTGTACATTTTGTGACCCAGGTCTTGCTGTTTGGGTTTCATAGATAATGACAGATTCAGGGGCAGTAGGAGGACTAGCCCGTGTGGCTGTTTGCATTGACATGGGGCTTATTGTACTTGATTCTTTGCTGGTGATACTAGGAAGAGTAGGATAAAGAGCTGGAAAGGGCAGCTCCTTCATTGTAGAGAGATTTCTAAAACCGTGTGTTTTGGTGGCATTGGGGTGAATTGTAGCTGATGTTATAGATGGAATTTGCATCAAACTTGCCGAGGATGTTGTGAAATAGAAAGGGGAAACTTTATCTGTGGATAAAGCAGGAGATATTCTAGGAAGCATCATGGTTGTGCTTTTTTGTAAGCCAAATTTATGCTGATTCCTTAATCTCTCTTTTTGGTTACGGTTATTTATGAAGATCTGCTGCCAGGGAATTTTCCTTCTTGAAAATCTTGTAATGGCTATCGGAGTAGGCCTTGATGGCTTGGTGATGGAACCTGAAAGTGGCAATGTAATCACTGAATCTCTTTTAGCTTCACTGGTGCTAGACACACCTGGGTAACCAATACTAGTTATATGAGTTTTTTCCATAGATGTGAATGTTGGGGCATATGTCATGACTGCACCAGTTGGAGTCACTGGGGTACTTTCAACACTGAAATATTTTATTTTATGTGTTGTTTTCTCAGTATCTACATGGGGTTTGTTCTCAGATAGTAATGGTGGATTCTGGACTAGAGTTGTAGACTCTTGAGATATGACTCTGGCAATGTTAGCTTTGGGGAGGGTGATGGGGGCAGCACTTGGAAACAACAATGCTGCTATAGCCGTGGTAAGCCTTTCTCTGGGAAGACAGGATGGGCACATCACTCTGAGCGCTGTGGCTGAAGACGCAGTAGTGCTTTCCTCAGAAGAGGCTCTGACCGTTGGCCTCACAGCGCCATATCTATGCTGTCGGAAAATTGGAGTTCTATGTGGGCTAATGATTCGCCCCCGGCCCCAAAGTTTCCTCCGTCTCCCAAAGCGTCTGGATAGGGGGATGTCAGTTGTACTATTTCTAGAAATCTGAGAATGCGCAGCAGTGTATGGATCTGAAGGGAGCTTAGAGGTGCCAAGTTTTTGAGTGCTGTGAGAATGGAAGTGATTGCTCGTCAGTTCACTGACGCCTGTTACAGGTATCTGAAGACCATTTGTAGTATTTACTGACTCTAAGACTGTGTCAGCTTTGTTGTTAGTGCTATTAAACATTTTTATATTGACATTTTTGATCATAGTTCTTACTGTTATTGGGGGTACACTTTGTAAATGCTCTCTTCTCCCTATCTGGTCAGCATTGTGAAATTCAGTTGCTCCTGGTAGTAGTGGAAAGATAGTGGATGAATGTTGACTGGTTGAGTCTTGCATTTTGTTTGACTTGGTTGGGTTTATGTTCTTTGACATAGCTGTAGTTTTAATAGCAAGGGATAGTTTGAAATCTATAGGTTTTTCAGGTGGTAGTATTTGTGAACTCACAACTGGGGAGACTTCTGTGCCAGAAGTTATATTTGTCACAGGGCTATCAGATATTGTTCTGGAGGCAGCAGTCACTGTCCTTGTTGGAACATTTGAAGCTTTAGTGGCCAGGACCATAAATTCCTCATCTGGCGTGAGCATGCCCGAAGAGTCTTCTTCACTAGATATTTTCCGGAGTTGGGTGACTGGTGGGGGTGGCCTTAATGTGGCGTTTCCTCGTTTCTCTGGCATGGCATTCTTTTTAGCTTTCTCCAAAAGTGCTGCCCAGTGTTGTGGGTCAATTCTCTGAGCAGGGGAAGGGAACTGCCTCTTATGTTCCCTAAAACGTCGGTTTATTGAATCTCCACGCTGCCGGTGTATTGTAAATTCCTGATAGTTATGCTTCTTACTTGTGCTTGAGACTTGTTTTCCAACCTCTGCTCCCACTGGATCAGATGTAGGGGGTTGGACAGCTGGTGGCTCCGTAAGGTGAGCAATAGGATTGGGCTCATCAAGTCCAGATCCGTCTGTTTCTCCATCATGCACCACTGATCTTTGTCCTTTTATTTTGACTGAAACTTGGAAAATCAAACAGTCGACCCCTGATGGATTGGCTGCTACACAACGATAATGACCTTGGTCTTTTTGGGTGACCTGTAATATTCTTAATGTGCCATTGTTAAGAATTTGCTTATCTCTTAAGGACTGATGGAGCAAATTGTTTCCTGGAAGAACCCAGCTAATAGAAGCATCTGGGTTACCAGTAGAATGGCATGGAAGATCGAGTGTTTCACCAATGAAAACTGTGTGATGAACTCCATTTTCATGATAGGCTTCTACATCGGGCTCTACCACAGTTATCCTATAGGTGAGAATATCTGCATCATCATAATTGGTGCTTATGCAGTGGTATATTCCTGTGTCAAAACTGTCAGCCATCTGGAGTTCCAATTTTCCACTTTTGTCTATCAGGATTCTTCCATCTTCACTAACATAAGGGGCTCTCACCTTACTCCCATCAGCCAGAACCCACTCCAAATGTGGGGTGGGGTCTCCTTGGCCTGGGCAGTTCAGGTCAATGGTTCCACCTACCAAAACAGTGTGTTCCAGCTTAGTATTATTTTCCCTGGAAATCATGGTCCATTTGTGTTTCACTGGCCTTCTCTCTGCTCTTGGTAAAGTGATTTGAGCATTACCTGAGTACTGGATCTGTAATGTACTGAGTGTGGTAGCAGTTCTGTTTAGCTGCAAGGAAATTTGGTCTTGCATTAACCAAGAGGGATCTGCTATGAGATCTGCCTCTATGTTGGTAAAAATGTCTTCAGGCTTAGGAGCTACCTGTTTATATTTGTAACAGAGCTGTGGTGTTTCAGTGAGCAACTGGCTCCTTTCTAGTATCAGAGGTGAATCACTGTATAAAGCCAGTACTTGCCACACTGGCTGAATGTGACCATAATCTATATTGCATACTAGAAATGTCAAAAATGATGTATTTAGCATGATGTAGTCATTCTCTTCAGTGAATGCAATGGGTGATGTCCTCAAGGGCTTTTGGATACTGCAGACCATGTTAGCTTCATTTCCAGACTGGTCTGTCATATTCAAAGTGAGGGAGCCGAAGGGTGCCATGAAATCTTGGGGAGAGATAGAGGCAGGACTGCTGTCTTCCAGAACAGACAGACTCTTTGATTTCAGGGATGGGTCAATGGTTGGCTTGGTGCAAAGGAAAGCCGCAGCTGGGACCGTAGCTAAGGGCTTGCCTTTAGAGGTCCTAGGGTTCATGCAAAGTGGACATTGCTGAGGACTGGAGGGACTTCTGTCTTTTTTGCATTTTATTACATCTAGGAAAAAATAACAATTGAATTATCATCAGCTGTGGCCTCTTCATAAATTGACATTTGAACATTTTGAAGAAAGAGCTTTTGCTAGAATTTGAAACATTTGAAAATTTTGGTATTTAATTAAATTTAAATTTCTATGTTTTTTGTCTCTGGCTTGATTTTTTAAAATGGTATTATCTGTATACCCTGCTACTGTATAATACGCACAGGCACAGAATTTCATCTGCCTTGTTCGCTGCTGTAGTTCCCATGCCTGAAAAATATGTATTAATACTTGGTACTCAGTAAATACGAGTTGAATGAATTATTTCCTTATCTAGGGAAACAAAATGACATGCTCGTGTGTGTGCCAGGAAGTAGTTCAGAGTTGTTAGAGCAAAAAGTGCCTGTGTGTCTGGGGCAGGAGAGAGGAAGCTGAGGATAGGCAGGGGCCACACCAGGAGGACCGGGCATACAGGCTAAGGAGCAGGGCTTTGATTCTCAAGGGTCAGCAAACTTTTTGTGTAAAGGGCCAGATAGTAAGAATTTTAGGCTTTGTGTACTATAGGTCTCTGACACAACTACTTGAGTGTGCCACTGTAGCAAAAACACAGCCATAAACAATGCATAAAGAATTCATTATCCCTGATTATCACTGAGACCTCATTGTCTCTCCAGCTAAATTACCTTGGCCTCCCCACCTACTGATGAAACAAACACCTCCAGGGAGTTTTCCTCTATTTCATTAGAAAAAAGAAATAAACAATGTAGGTACCTGACTTTTCCTGTATCCAGTCAGACAACCATTTTAAATGGCAATCGCAGGTCCACGGGTTCCCGTGCAGATAAAGGCTTTCTAGGTCAGGCATATAGGAGATCATCTCTTGAGGGAGGGAGGTCAGGAAGTTATCAGACAAATACAGGTATTTAATGAAAGATGTTTTAAATATCCGGAGGTAGCTCAAAGAGACAAATGTATCTGGATGGAGCTTAGTGAGCCGATTTCCTTCCAATTGCACCAGGCGGAGAAAGTTGAGTCCATAAAAAGCCTCTGGATTTATAAACTCAATATTGTTGTGGTCCATATGCAATCGTGTCAAGCTCCTGAGGCCATAGAAAGTATCTTTCTGAAGTTTTCGGACTTTGTTATAGCTCATTTTTAAGACCTAAGAATAAAAACACATTTACTTTATCAAAAGAATTTTCACAAAAGGGAAAAGCGTATCAATAATAAAACATATGGAGATTAATCCAATGCAATGTATATACCTTGTTTGTAGCCTAATTCAAACAACTTAGTTGCACATTAAACAAGACAATATCGGAGAAATTAGAATACTCATGAACATTTGCTGACATTAAGGAATTTATTGCTAAAATTATAAGATATAATAATGATATGGCTGTTTTTAAAAGATTCCTTAACTTTGAGCTATATAATGAAATACAGATGAAATAACTTGGATTTGTTTTAAAACAATTCAGTGGAGTGGCGGGCAGTGGGTGGGGTGCAGGTGAGACAAGATCTGTTATGTGTTGATAGCTATGATGATGATATATTGGGGTTCATATTTGTCTCTCTACTTTTGCATTTGGTTGAAAATTTCAATAAGAAGGGTTTTTAAAGTTATTTCAAGTAAATTTAAGATTTCTTGAACCTGAGTTTTTCATGAGACCACCTATTGATTTTAGTTTATTGAGATATAATTCATATGCCATATAATTCATTTTTACAGCGTACAATTAATTGGTTTTTAGTATATTCACAGTTGTGCAACCTTCACTAATTTCAGAAAATTTTTATCACCCCAAAATAAAAATTGATACTCATTAACAGTCATTTTTCTTCTCCTCCTACCTCTATACAATCACTGATTTACTTTCTGTTTCTGTGGATTTTCCTATTCTGAACATTTTATATAAATGGAATCATATAATATGTAGCCTTGTGTGTCTGGCTTCTTTCACTTAGTAAAATGTTTTTTGTATCAGTCTTTCATTCCTTTCTTTGCTGAATAATATTCCACTGTATGCACATACCATGTTTTTTTAATCCATTCATCAGTTGATGGACATTTGGGGTGTTTCCTACTTTTTGGTTATGAGTAATATGATTTAAATTCTGAGTTGAAATTAAAATTTTGAATAATTTAATAGCATTTGGTTATTCTCCAAGTCCCTTTCCAATTATTAGTTGGACATATTCTTTCTTTCTCCCAGAAAGAACAAAAAAAACAATGATTTTTCATCCCATTTTCCTTACTTGACCTAATCTAGTCATCTCTGTCAAAGATGCTTTTCTGGAATGTCAAGATCCCTAAAATAAGCAAAGAAAAATTCAATTGACAACATAGAAGAGCTTTGTTCCAAATGTTACCTGGGAGTACAATCTCAAACTCAATGTTCCTCAATATCTGTTGAAAACTTGGTCAAGAGAATAAATATATGTGGAGAATTCTAGGAAGGAAATGTAATCTACCTATTCCTTTGAAGACATACATTCCAAATAGAGACTGATTAAGCCAAATCAACAGAATCACATAGCTACATTATGTTCTATTGCTCCCCACCATGGTCAAAGCCACCCTTACGTAGCTTTGGTTTATGTTAAAAGGCTCTGGGAAGACTGACATTTTCCCTTTTATAAGGATATTACTGACTTAATTTATTTTATCACACTGTATTTTGTAAGACCCTTCTGATTTAAAATCAGTCATGGTCATGCTTTTCATGAACAGCAGTTTTATTTGTTTTAAAAAATTTTAATAGACGTCGTATATTGTAAGGTAGATTCTTGACAGCTTCAGTACTACTTTTAGTAGACATAAAGGTCTCTACATATACGTTTCCTTGTAACCCCTTTATTTTTATCCCTAGACTTGTTTTACCTTTTACTGTCTCACTTATGTGATCATTCTTATTTTATGCATTCTTGGGAGTCCCCATAACTTTAAAATTTTTTGAACAAGACAGGGAGGGCATAAATAAGTAAATAAAGTGAAACTGTGAAAAAAAGCATATTGATTTATAAGAAGCTAACATCTGTCTAAGATGGTCATTATTTTTAGTAACCATATTTAATTCCCAGATAATCCTGACTAGAAGTAGCCTTTTAGGATTAAATTGTAAAGGTTTAGTGATCCCTCAGTATTATTTTTTTTTTCTATTAGCCTGAGGTATAAGAAAACTTGCCTCAGAATTTTCTTGTTATTCTAATAATTTCCATATACAGTTGCCTTAAAAAAGAAATCTGTCCTTTGACATTCTCCCTTGACGTCTGCTTTTACAAAGTCTTTCTTTTTGCATCTGCAGGCATGGGCAGCCTTTGGAGGCCCATCTCACAGTTCTCACCTCTTTTTTTTAAGTTTTCAAAATAAAATTTTTACTTTTTAAAAAGTTAACATATGCAGTATGGGAAAATGAAAAACACAAGAAGCAAAGAACAAAGTCATCCACAATCACAAGCAATTTACAGTCTGACATGTCCTTCTAGATCCTGAGTGTGCATACATAACATCCAATTTTATGGGATTGAGATTGTACACTATGTATCATGCTTTTTCACACATCATGAATATTTACCAATCCAAAATCCCAAAGCTATATGAGTATTTTGTAACCAAGAATACACTACACCAACTCAATCTGTTAGGAAAAAAATCTAATCCTGCCTTTCTTGGGATGAAGATTTCATAGAAGACAAAAATGGCAACAGGCCTCTAGATAAAAGTATTGGCAGAGTTCCGATTAAAATGCTGCATTCCCTTACTGCTCAATTTATTATAAAATGAAACATAAAGAAACAGAATACACTAAGTAATGTTTCTAAGAGAATTCATTATCAGATTTATACCATTAAAATATTAGCAAGAAGGTATGTTTCCATTGAATTACTTAATATAGTCTTATAGTATAGCCCAAAGAGACACACATACATAAATGGCTATCAAAATGTAAATATGAACACATCTGCACACATCTCTCCTTTCATACTTCCTTCATCCCCTCTGCTGCCAACCTAATGAACAAATCCTGATATACACTGCTCGGAGGTGGCCTAACAATTCTATGTCCAAGATACATCTTTTCTATCAATTATAACAAAAAGATACTCACGAAATGGCTAATTCACCAGTTCTACTATTTACCATAAATGATCACCTCGGGACATCTCCAAAGCTTAGATGTTGCAAAATAATGAACTTTGTCCACAATAAACACAAATACTTTATTAAAAATGCACATTTAGACCTATAGTTATAATCTAAAACCATCTTCTGGATACAGAGATACAAGCAAAGAACGCTTCCCTTCACCCTTCCTCTTTTCCTTTTTCCCCCACTCCAGTGACTTGACAACAGGACTACATCTAGCTCCGTGAAGTAGATTAACTAAGGTCACTCCCAGAAGACAGTCCTTCCTAAAAACTAACAAAAGGACATATATATAAAGAGATTATTTTACTACCTCTACTTTTAACATACTTTGAGCATTAGGATTTGTTTATCCTTTAATACATAGTAATATTAACTAAAATGCACATACAGGACAATGGTTAAGCAATCTGAACTAATATAACTCACTCCGCCTCACCTCTTTAACCCACGCCCTCCCTCCACCAGTCTCACCTGCAAAGCCTGCAAATCCGAGAAGGTCTTATCAGGAATTGAGTGAATGCTATTGCTGTGCAGCATGAGTAACTCCAATTTGTTCAGGCCAGAAAAATCTGTTTCTGTCAGTCTAACCAAGCTGTTGTACCTGAAATAAAAATGTCAGTCTAGGCATAAGCTAAGTCTATCAACTAAAGCTCAAACACCAAAGCAAAAACAAACACAAAAACCCCAAACCTCTCTTGTTTTAACTGTGCTCTAATAAGATAATCGAATGCTTAAAATATTATTGAAATTCACCAGATGCCAGAGAACATCCACTCTCTACCCAGTCCTTGCAGTCTTAGTTACAATCACCTTCTTCACATTCCTGCAACTTGCCACATTCGTTCTCATTTTCAAACCTTTATGTATATGCTGTTCCTTCAGGTTGGAATGCCCCTGACCCCACCCTTTTCTATTTGTGAGCACTATTAAGACCCAGCCCATTTTTTTATGACATTGTCACTTCATTCTCCCAGGTGGAATTCATCAGTAGTAAAGAAACCTGGGATCTGGAGCCCAGGTTTTGGCTTCTGGTTTGGGTATGACTAAGAGCTCAGGCTCAACTTAGTATTTATGTGATGCTAGGTAAAATCAGGAACCTTTTTGTGATTCAGTTTCCTCTTCTATAAAAGGTAGATAATAGAACCCACCCCAAAAAGGTTATGAGGATCAAATGAATGAACACACGCAGAGTGCTTAGCTCAACACCAGCACATAGTAAACACACAATATCAGCTATTATTATTAGTGACTGTTGCCAAGGCACTTTGTATGCTTCATTATAGTGCTTATTAAATTGTACTGACTGTACATGTGTCTTCTCCCTTTAACTACAGCTTCTAGAAGTGAGTAACATATCTTACTTGTCACTGTATCCCAGTGCCAACTTCTGTGCTTGGCACATAGTAGGTGCTCACTAATGTCAAATAAATAATGTCAAGTCCAACTACATGTACATTCACACATACATTTTCATGAACTTTTAAAATATAGCTGTCTTTTGATAGATTTAATTAGGCATGCATTTTAAATGTTTGTACTGAAGGAAGCCAAAGGACCTTAAAAAGGACACTGAGGACTTTTTTTTTCACATAGGAGGACACTTCTAGTTGCCCTGTCATCTCTTACGATATATCATAATCCCGACTGTTAACAGAAGCTATATCATTTTCAAGCAGAAATGTAGCCAGAATGAAGCTTTTCCACAATCATAGGGCTTCCAACCTACAGAAGAACTTCCTCCTAGCAAAAGTTTACCAGGAAAAATTTTCTAATTACACCCAACAAACTTAAGATTCTCATAAGCTCATTTCAGAAGAGAAATACTGTTAAAATAATTGTGATTGATTTCCCAAAGTCACAAGTGTTGGGAGGACAAGTCACAAGTGTGATTGATTCCTCTTTGAGAAGGGGATAAGACAGGGCCCCACTCACCCTAAATTGATGCGTTCCACATTGGGTTGGATGCTTTCTGGGATGGAGGTCAGGTACCGAAATGTGCAGTGCACCTCTGTAGGCATGTAACAGGCACAGCGATGAGGACAGGCTCTGCTCCCAGGTGTGGCCACTGCGCAGATCACAGCAAAGGAGACCAGCAAGTAGCTGATTTCTCTGCCTTTCACCTTCATCCTGAAAAAACACCATACCTTGGAGTTATAAATATGGTTTGAGCAAAGTCCCAGGACCACCACACATAGTAACTGGGAATCTGGGAGGCCTTCCTTAAGGGTCATAAGTGGCCAATTTCATTCGCACTTTTTTTGGTAAAACATTCTTTACTAAACCATAGTGTGTGTTGGCCTCACACTGAGCTTTATGATCAAGTGGGATATTTATTGTTGTAAATAATTCACAGCTTCTCACTTCTTAATGAAAAGCAGCAATCCCTATTACTCAGGTATTCATTAAAAGGGAAACTGGAGACTATAATGAAGATATTGGGACAACTGAAATACTTAAGGCTTAGTTTGTTTCTTATGCATTATTTCCTTTAGATCAACTCTTAAAAACTAATCATAAAGGTAATATATGTGCATCATAGAAAATATGGAAACTGTAAATACTCATAAGAAAAAATTACTCATAATCTCACTGCTCAGATATAATCCCTAACATTTTTATATTACTTTCCAGCCTTTTTGTATATTGTGTGCATATGTATACATGTATATACATTTGTGTGTATATATATGATTAAACAATTTTGTAACATTTTATCATTTAATGATAAATCATTAAATGATAAATCATTAATGATAAATCATTAATTTATCAATTAAACCTTCTTCAAAAACATTTTTAAGGGATGTAATAATCCATTAGAAGGAAGTACAAATCTTTTTCTGACATATTTCCAAGTCCTTGCGAAAAAAGCCACATTGGACACTTTATTGCCAAGTAATGACCACAAGCAACACTAACCGAGCAGCTGAGAGGGCTTAAGCCTTGGACCTGCGCTGCAGTGGGCCACACTGACCCCCTGCAGGCTTCTGTCTGCTTTTGCTCTGCTTGGAACATTTCTCTACCTCTTTCCTTGGTCCCCTCTTTTCCTTATGTCTGCCACAGGACAGTGAAGGGAGTATAACTAGGGAAGAAATATGCTTAACTTCTCAGAAAAATGGTATCTGTTACTCACTTGTAGGGCAACCCAGGGATCCAAAGCTAATTCTCTCCCTAAATGCAGAACATACAAGGGTTGAATAAAATCTTTATTATGCTTTTCTAAGAAAAGTGACCGTCATAATTTATAAATCTCAGTGTTCCTTGGAATAGCATTGTTTTGCATTCTACCAGCAACCATCCTTATCTATTAGAAACTCCATTAGAAATAACATGGAGGCTGAAATGCTTACATCTTCATATAAAGATGATGGAATCACTATTGGAATTTAGTCCAAATTAAGATTTAATGTAGGTTTAATCATGCGACCGCTATTGTTATTGTAACCACCTGGTTATAAAAATTTTAAATAAACTTTGTATGATTGGAGACAGCATTTCCTTATTATCACTACATAAGCAAAAAAAGGAATAGCAGGATGAAGGTAACACTCTTGTTCTCTTTTAAAACAGAAGTTCTGGGTGTGCCTACGTTTGAGTTATTTAAAAGAGAATCAGAAGTATAAAAGAACATATGACTAGTGGATTCACACAAACTTAAACCTGAAAATGTATATAATGAAATAGGAATTGACGATACCTGAGCTCTTCTTTCAGGTCCTGAATCCTCTTGTGACATAGGCAGGGATAGAAATTCTTCCCAGGAAATGGAAAATTGTGTCCAAACCCGAGTGAGGAAAAGTTGTCTGCTCCCGAAGTGAGCAAATGACTTAGTCCTTTTGGCTTACAGCTCGGGAGTAATCCTCTCCAGAGAGACCTGGGAGCGCTTCCACCACTCGAGCGCTACAACCCGTGCCCAGATCAGTCCAGAAGTGTTCCTTTATCATGATCCTTGTTTTCGTTGTCACAGAAACAAAAGGCAAAGTGGAGGTTTTTAAATTTCCCTTTTCCTCCCTCAATAGTGTGCTTTAGTACTCCTTAAACTTGTCACTTAAATATAACAACTATTACCATCACTCCATTTTGCCCCCAATTCCCAGGAGTTTCTCCTCAAATTATTTTTTGGACACGTCTGACATAGGTGTCTCCACCTAATGAGCACCTTTCCTCGGAGTGCTTTTTGCCTGGCATCAATCGGTCACTGAAAAAGCGGCTTTTGTTTGCTTTCACCCCCCTACTGTCTTCCCTCCCCTAGCCACCCCCAGTTCTCCCAGCGCGCTCGCCGCAGCGCCTGCTCCTTCGGCGGATCGTGCCCGCAGCCGCCCCGCGTGGGTGCCATCCCTTCCCGGGAAAGGATTGGCCGAGCCTCTCACCTCTTTGCCCTGGTGACCAATGGGCTCGCGCCGCCGGCTGGGTGCAGAGCTCGGCGGCCCGGGGGTCGCGCAGAGACGGTCCAGGGCGCGCAGGCAGCAGGGACGGAGGGCGGGGCGAGGGCAAGCCTGACTTCGGTGTCTGGGGACTGGACCGGGCGAGCTGCACACGGATAAAGAGACCACCGAGCCCCTCCTTATTTTTGCAAGCTCCTTCACTCTCGGTTCCTCCTCGTTTTTTGAATTCCCAGGGCTTTCTCCTGGCAAGTAGGGAAGTCCAGGTTAGGTGGCAGAGCAATTTCAGTGGCCACTCTTTTATTTCCTCCTTGACCACTTCCACCTGTTGACAAGTGGGCTTTTTCATTTAAGGATTTGCTTTAATCACCGCAGACTGTTTGTTCTCTGTTCTGGGGCTCCCCAAAGTTTTGTTTGAAGGCTGAGAGTTAGCGATAACAACCTGCGATACCTACAGTTAGAACGTGCTGTTTGGTCCGGTTGGAGAAATCCCCTCTGCCCCCCTTTATTCGTTTCTAAAATAAATTTTTATTGTGTATATTTAAAGTATACAACATGAAGTTATGGGATACGTATAGATAGTAAATGGTTACTATAGTGAAAACAAATTAACATATCCATCATCACGTATAGTTACCCATTTTCGTTTGTTTTTGTGGCAAGAGCATCTAAAATCTACTCTTTTAGCACGAGTCCCAAATACGGTGCAATTTTATTAACTATAGTCCTCATATTATACATTAGATCTCTAGACTGGTTCATCCTACACGTCTGCTACTTTGTATTCTTTGACCTACATCTCTCCATTTCCTCTCCCCAATCCCCAAACACTATTTTATTCTCTACCTCCGTATATTTGACCTTCTTTTTTTTTTAGTTTTCACATATAAGTGAGATCATGCACTATTTTTCTAGGTCTGGCTTATTTCATTTGGCATTCATGGTTCATCCATGTTGTGGTAAATGGTAGGAATTCCTTCTTTTTAAAGGCTGAATAATATTCTACTATATAAATATATATTTGTGCATGTGTGTGTGTGTATGTCTCCGAGAAATCCCTCTTTTCAAAGAGACTGTCGGAGAACTGGATTTAAATACTACTATCTCTGCAGGGATTGCATTTCCCTTTCTCATCTCCACCCCCACCGTCCCAAGGCAGAGCTGCCTCCAGAATTCCCCCCACTAACCTGACTGCATTTAATAGTCCCTGCAATTCTAGATGGGGCTCCCAATATTCATAAACACTGAATTAACATAACTAACATGACCCTGTTTCATTCCCTGTAGTTACATCGCATTAAAGCTTTTCATGAGAATTCAGAACGAAGGCTTTAGGGCAGTGGTTCTCAAGATACGGTCCTGGGACCAGCAGCATCCGCATCACCCTGGACCTTGTTAAAAACATAAATTCAGAGGCTCCATCCCAGACCCACTGAGTCAGAAACTATAGAGATGGGGCCTGGGGATCAATGTGTTAACAAGCCTTCCATATGATTCTGATGTCACTAAAGTTTGAGAATTTCTGGTTTAAGGAAACAACTTCTGATAACGACAACAGCTTATATTTATGAAGAGTTTACTGTGTGACAAGTACTATTATCAGCATTTTTAAAATACCAATTCATTCCAACCTCACAATAGCACCAAAAACCTAAAAGGAAAGTATTTATGTTATTCCCATTCTACAAGTAAAGTATGTAAAGGAAAATGACTCACCCCAGGTCATGCATCTTATAAGTAGAGAAGCCTAAGTTAATTCAAACGTAGGCAGTCTGACTCTACATTCTTAACATTTCACCACAAAGCAATGGCTGCCTCACTTAACTAAACATTGGTAATGTGCCATATCCAATGGCTAAGCATTCAAGCGAATTATAGTTAGTAATAAGTCAGTCATAGGATCAGGGACTCAGAGTTTGAAGTAACTCTAGAAGCATGTATGATATGAACGTGGTCTTTAGTTCTGCTGAGCAGACAAGACTCTAAGTTAAAAATTCACATACGTTGCCCAAACTTGGATGCTTGCTTTGGAAATATGGCAAATTTGTGGGTTCTTGACATCCACAGTTTATCTTTCTCACAAAGGTCCTCAGTGACCAATCTCATGCCTTTGTATTCTTTAGTCAATTTCTAACCCAGGCCTGGATTTCCAGATCACAACGGGGATGAACCACAGAAGATTCATCCCCATAACATGTTATACTCCTTATTTTCCCAGGATGGTTACCGCAGGGTCATTTTCTTGCTATCGGTTTTAAAGAGAATTTTTGTTAGGAATGTGCTTGTCTTAAGAATTTTTTTGAGAGGAATTTCTACAACTGCTTTGTGTCAGAGTTCTCTACATATTTTCTACTTTTTATTTAATCTGCCAGAATTATTAAATATCTGAAAGTTACAGTGGCACTAATTCTAGTTCAATTTGCCCCACCTAATAATATTAATAATTTCTTTTATTTATTTTTGGGAGAGTAGAGACAGAGTATATGTTGCTCAGTCTGGCCTCAAACTCCTAGCCTCAAGAGATCCTCCCACCTCGGCCTCCCAAAGTGCTAGGATTACAGGCATGAGCCACTTTGCCAAGCCTAATAATTGCTTTAGAGCATATGTATGCCAAAGTCTTTATGTGTATTGCTTAATTCTCAGAAATATTCTGATGAGGTAGGTATTAAAATTATGCCCATTGTTCAGATGAGATTGCTAAGGTTAAAAGATGTTAAATGATTCAGAGCCAAAATACAATATTGAATTGATTTTAAAACTGTAAGGCCCATTCTCTTAAGTCCTACATTTTCTAACCTCTTCCTGCTTCTAATTATTTATACTATTATAAAATTTAGAGTGTCCACAGTATATCAAAGATTGTTTCACCATTCTCATTTCTAACCATAGTTAATAATGCAATTTGTTTCTACAGAGTCTTATGGTTTACAAATCACTTTCACTTTTGAATATGGCCTTATTTAATGTTCACAAAAAATAAGTGAACATCAATGATAGCAACTCTATTTTATAGAAGAAGAGACTGAGATTAATTTGCTAAGGTCTCAGAGCTGGGCAAAGAGACTTAATCTGAACTCCTAAACCTGTGTTTCCTAGACTATGGTCATTTATCTATACTCTTATGATGGTTTGACTTTTTTTTTTTTGCTTTTTAACACTCACATTTTATTTACAGAGTATATAATCACTATATTATTAGGGTATATATGTACAGGATTAGAAAACAAAGGTAAAGAAGACATAAAGATACGTGGGCTTCTGTTCGATGTGTTGAAGTGTTCAGAGTATGTGCAAATTGCAGGATGAGAGGGTGACTGCCTGAAACATTTTTTTTTAATTTCAGAAAAGACATGAAAAGAGATTTTCAAAAGAAAATGGTTTGATATTTTATTTACCTCTCATTATAGTTTACCTAATATTTTTCTTTAAATCACCCTCCTTTCGTTTTTACTGTGTTTCCTTAAACAGTATTGTTGGTAGATTCACGGGTTTGATTTTTTTTCTAGTAAATATAATAATAAATATACATCTTCTTCACCCTTTACATCACCGCTGGAAATTTATATCTCCCCTCATGTCTGTCTTTGACATTACTTGTCGTTTTTGATAATTACATGCTTCTTACTCCTCATCCTTCATACATCAACCATACCAGCTTTTATCACACCTTCTGAATCAGAGCATTGAACACCAACAAAACAAGCCCCAGTAGTTATAAATCATATATCATCTATCATAACAAACTGTGAATTTTAAAACTCACTCATAGACTGGGCATAGTGGCTCATGCCTGTAACCCTAGCACTTTGGGAGGCTGAGGCAGGAGGATCACCTGAGGCCAGGAGTTCAAGATCAGTCTGAGTAAGAACAAGACCCCATCTCTACAAAAGAAAAAGAAAATCAGCCAGGCATTCCCAGCTAGTTGGGAGGCTGAGGCAGAAGGATCTTTGGACCCCAGGAATTTGAGGTTGCTGTGAGCTACGATGACTCTACTGCACTCTAGCCCGGGAGGCAGAGCGAGATCCTATCTCAAATGAAAAAACAAAACACACTCATATGTATGTCAACAGATAAACAGATGCCAAAATTGTTACGTATCTTTTAATCAGTCATAATCATTACTGTTGCCAAGCTCCATAATATTTTTTTTTAATTGTTTTAATTTTTTTTTTTTTTTTTTTTTTAGTTTTTTTTTTTTTTTTTTTTTATTTTTTTTTTTTTTTTTGAGATAGAGTCTCACTCTGTTGCCCAGGCTAGAGTGCCATGGTGTCAGCCTAGCTTACAGCAACGTCAAACTCCTGGTCTCAAGTGATCCTCCTGCTTCAGCCTCCCAAGTAGCTGGGACTACAGGCATGAACCACCACATCCAGCTAATTTTTTGTATTTTTAGTAGAGATGGGGTCTCGCTCTTTCTCAGGCTGGTCTCGAACTCCTGAACTCAAATGATCCTCCCACCTTGGCCTCCCAGAGTGCTAAGATTACAGGTGTGAGCCATGGTGCCCAGCCCCAATTTTTATATTATTAATAATTTGTCAATTAACCAAATAGTCAATACCTCCACTTAGTGATTCCAGTGGCAGTGAAGTAGACTAAAATCTTGGCTACTCCTTCTAAGAAGTTACAGACTATTAGGGTAAGTGATAAGTGCCATGAAGAGAAATAAATTAGGAAAGGGAGTAGGAAGAAATTAATCAATACAGCCCTGTTCCCATATACTTGCAGTGCAAGCGACCAAAGTCAAACTACAGGCCTTGAGGCACTTATATATATATATCAATTAACAATTGTATTCCAGACCTCTAACCTTTTAGTGCATTCAAACACCATGAATAGGTAACAATTTTAGAAAATTTAGAGAAAAATTGAAACCAATGCATGGTCCTGTTATGAGTCTATGGACCTTAGATTATAGAAAATAGAAGAACTAGCTAAGAGGCAATTATTAATACAAATGGTCCAACCTCAAGATGATGAATTAAAGTAACAGTTGTTAGGATAAAGAAAGATGTTAGATATGAAGAGGCATTGGAGAACCAGTTTGTTAAGAATGTGTATAGGGATCCCCTTTAACGGCAGAAGAAAAAAAGAATGTATATGGGGAATAAAAGAGATGATGGTTGATGACTTCCAAGGATCCTGTGAAAGCCAGGGCTGGAGCAGATAAAAAGTGAGAAACCTCATGTAGTTGCAGACCTGAGAGAAGAGCAAAGCAGAAGTAGTGCCATATGACCAAATAGCCATGGTTATCAAGAGTTTAGAAATAGATGCCTGCAGGCTAGCCCAGTTGACTTTAGTATGGTACTCTGGTCACTGTAAGTGTTAACATGTTGCTTGTCTAACAGGTACTGTATCAAAGGCCATCATTGTTGAGATTTGTAGGATTCACCATGATTTCTTAAACATGAGAAGGAAATGCACTAAGAGATCAGAGTACCCCTCCAATTTCTTTGATACAAAACGTCAGAGGTTGCCCAAAAGTGAATATCCTATATGTGAAGAGGTGGTACAATACAAGGTAGTCACGTGCATTTCATGTGCATTTTCTAAGAGCAAGCAGAGTGTGGGCCAGAGTTCTAAGCACGTGGGAAGGATTCAAGTGCACCATAGTCAACCTCACTAACCAACCTAGAAGTTGAGTTTAGAGGAGGACCAACTACCAGGTGGTTTCTGAGGTCAGCCACTGTGGAGGAGGAGTGAATGAATACAAAACCATAATTATAGGCAGAACATACGTAATGTCTCATTAGGCCATCAGCCATAGTATGAAGCTTTCCATACCCACTGAGGTATTCTGGGGTACTGAGTTTTGAAGTAGGATACTTCTATTGTCCTGACATGTATGGTAGGAATTTTGAATAGGGGTAAGTTGAGGATCACATCCTTGTCGGATGATGCTTTAAAAAATTATTCTTTTTAAAGCTGACAACTACCTTGTTTACTTATGTCTCCTCTCTTCTCTTTTTATCTCAGTTTGTGTCTGGCTTAATACTATATTTTATTAGAACATTCCTCATTCTTTATTGATACCAAAATGCAATGATTCTTCAAATTCAGTCTCTCTGGTAGGGAAAAGTAACAAAGTCTCAAAATTTCATGAAAGCTTTATATGCTTCATAATTATATATGTAGACACATAGACAAGGTCTCACTATGTTGCCCAGGCTGGTCTTAAACTCCTAAGCTCAAGTGGTCCTCCCACCTCAGCCTCCCAAAGTGCTAGGATTACAGGTGTGGCCCACTACGCCCAGCCAGAACAAAGCTTTATGTAGAAAGATTCCAAAAACCACCAATCATCATAGAGAAGTTACTTTATTTCACTTCCCCCAATAGAAATTAGAATTCGTGGATTCTGAGAATAACCATCAAACAATGCAGATGAAAATTAATAATTTTAGAGCCGAGGTCAAACAAACTTTCTACAAAGGGCCAGAGATAATGAATACGTTAGGCTTTGTGTGCCATATGGTCTCTATCACAAGTATTAATACTAACTCTGCAGTTGTAGTGAAAGTGATCTTAAATAATATGTAAACAAGTGAGTATGGCTGTGTTCCAATAAAATTTTATTTATAACCACTGAAATTTGGATTTCACGTAATTTTTAATGTATCA
>NW_012143856.1:8408308-8422154 GCF_000956105.1 Propithecus coquereli | reverse complement strand
ATTTATATATTAGTATACTACACATTATCAAAAAGGAATGAAATACTGACACATGCAATGGATGTGAACGAGTTAAAATATGTATTAAGTGAAAAAAGCCAGTAACAATGAGTACATAGTAAATAATTCCGTTTCTGTGAAAAGCGATTTATGTAACCAAAATATTTGTACCCCCATAATATTCTGAAATAAAATTTTAAAAAAGAGTACAATTCAATGAATTTTGAAAAATGTATACATCCATGTAACCACCACCCAGATTCAGATATGCAACATTCCCATCACCTCAGAAAGTTTCCCTGTGTCTTCTTCCAATCCTCAATGGACAACCATTGTTATAATTTCTGTTGCCACATGTATGTTTGTCAGTTCTTAAACTTCCCATTGTGTCTTTTGTCATGGAAACATGATCTGGACACTGGCATTTAGTATCACGTTAAACTTTGATCTAGCACTTCAAACACAAAAGGGAAGAGTTTGAGGGTTTTTTTTCACTTCAAAATCTAGGACAAAATGTCTCAATATGCTTTAAGAGATTTATCTTTAGAAGTCAAAAGCCACTTTCTGGATGGATCGTAGCCATTTTGTAATTTGGAGTTTCTTTGTGCAGTATTCCATGAGAATCCTGCCAGAATATCAGAGTGACATATTCCAACATTGACAGGAATCTGACACAGTGCTTAAAGGATGCCTATCTAGACAGATAATTTAACACTCTGCATGCAACAAGTAAATGCTCTTTTTCCTTCCTATTGGAATTCTATATTTATAAAAGAGAAAATGTATTTCTGACTATCATGAGAAGAGTTCATCAAATTCCAATGCTCTATAAGTCATCTTGCATTTGAAAAAATGACAAATCCTAAAAGAAAAGTACCCACAGGGCCTATCCTTAGGAACTTCAGAGAGTATGATATGGGACGAAGGGTATTTTTGTATTTTTTTTTTTTTTTTAAGAGGCCGGTCTGACTCTGTCACCCAGGCTGGAATACTATGGTGCAATCATAACTTATTGTAGCCTTGAACTCCTGGGCTCAAGCAATCCTCCCACTTTAGCCTCCCTAGTACCTGAGAGTACAGGCGTGCATGATGATGTCCAGCGAAATTTTTTTTTTCCAGATGGGGGTCTCACTATGTTGTCCAGGCTGGTCATGAACTCCTGGCCTTAAGCAATAAGAGGAAGGGTTTAAGTGATAGGAAGAGGTCATGGAGACAGATTTGGATGAGATAAAATGAAGCCCTTTGTATTAAACTAAATTAATGTATGCTCAGGGAATATTAACTTAAACAAAAATTATCAAGAGTAAGACTCAAATATTCAGACGAAGCATTTTAATTGCTTAAAACCTCCCAACGCCTGAGCTCACAGGCAAATACTGTTTAATATTTCATATGCCTTATTAAGTTAGGAAAGTCATGCCTGCAAATGTACAACAGCGAGACTTTTCCAAATCGAGTAGTCCAGATCAAAGAAATCCCAGTTTCAGGGGTTGAAAGAGCTAAAGTTAAAAGAGTTCCTAGATCAATTTTTTTTATCCTGTACATGGATTAAGTATGATACTAGAAAAAAAAGTAGGATGTTGGTAATTCATAAGCTGGGATAGACTCACTCCAAGTCTTAATGAGAAAAATGGTTGGAAACTTTGGGTGACTCCTAGACACATTAAAAGCCATTTGTGTCTGTCTGGTTAATGTAAAAACAGAAAGCTTTAACTTTTAATTAAGTTTATTTTCCACTCTTGTAAGGTTTAATCCTGTTCCTTGTCCATCAAAGGAATATAACTCTGAGTAAAAGTAGCATTGAATACTCACTATTTAAACTCAATTCTCCATTTAACAGATAACAATAAAACATAAGAAATTCCTGACTAATCTCACGGACACTTACACAGAGCAATTCACTAGCTAGCACAGTGGTTAAACAATGTTCTCCACCAGGCGGAACACAGAACAAAGCTTTCCTTGTTAACCAAGAGTGTTTACTGGAACCCTAGAACTACAAATATGTAGCTCATAAATGTGTCACTTTCTAACAATGCCAGAGAATATGGAAAACACACTGACGGAATGATTTCAGGGTCTGAAAACAGACCCATTTACCTATAAATATAGAATATCATTTTGTATCCTCCTCTTCAATGCCATTGCTACCTCCATCAGTGATCTTTCTAGTCCTATACCAGGCAGTCCACAGAAGTCTCATGAAGGGGCACAGTCTTTGCACTGAAGAGTTAATAATCTAATGGAGAGGAAAACATAAATGGCGATCATTACCTTTACCACACCCAAATGGCCAGATATGAAGGTAGACATGTATTTATGGTTTGTTTGGTTTTAAAAAATAATATTTGTTTGAGAATGATGTCAGCAAGATGGCTGACTAGAAGCTACTAGCACTCTTCCTCCCCACTAAAAACTCCAAAACAGAAAATAAACAGCTACATTTTTACCAAAATAAAGAACAGCACCAGAGAACAGCAAAGCAGCAGCAGATATCCTGTAGAGCAGTGATCCCTAATCTTTTTGGCACCAGGGACTGGTTTCATGGAAGACAATTTTTCCACAGACTGGGCAGGTTGGGGATGAATCTCAGGTGGTGATGCCAGCAATGGGGACTGGCTGCAAATACAGATGAAGCTTCACTCGCTTCCCCACTGCTGATCTCCTGCTGTGTGGCCCCTCAGTTCCTAAGTTTCATGGAAGATAATTTTTCCATGGAAGTGGGGCCGTGCAGCAGAGCTCTGTGGTCCGGTCCTTAACAGGCCACAGACCAGTACCAGTCCACAGCCTGGGCTTAGGGACTATAGCCACAGGGAACAGAAACCTAGGATGACCACATAGAGAATGGAAAGAAACACCTTGCCTCCACCACTCCATCTTCCCAGTAGGAATCAGCTGGAACTAGGAGAGACTTCCCCCTATAGGGAAAAGGTAAGCAAGAGGATTCCAGCAGCTCCATCACTACTGTGGAAACCTGCAGACTTTGCTACTGGAAACTCCTGTAGTCCTCACAGGCTCTGAGCCCAGCTGAGGGAGTTCCTAGAGTCCACACACTGAGCTACCTTAAGAGAAGGAGCTGACACTGTGCCAGCTTCCACCCTTCCATAGCCCACGCTGCCACTGCTCAACATCCTCTTGTAACCAGATCCACTGTTAGAGTACATAATGCTCCTGGAGCAAGTAGCCACTGCGTCCCTCCATCCCTGAGGCTCAGCTGCTACTACACTGTGCCCACCCAGCAGTGAACCATCTCTAAGCAGAGCTCTGTTAGCAAGCCTGCTCTCTAGGGCCAAACTACTGCAGAGCCATCCCATCCCCACCAACCCAGTTGTTGGTGCACCCCCCCCATAGGGCTGAGCTGACATGGTGCCCCACCCCTGGGAACTCAGAGCCTTAATCTACCAGAACAGTCATGCCCCCAGCACCACAGACAAGGCAACACTCCATCCCCTGGCAACCTAAGGGCTCCAACACACTAGAGAAGTTGTGCTCTTCACCCAGAGCAAACATGGTACCCCATTCCCTGGGGGCTTCAGGCCTCCTGCACTCCAGAGTAGTTGCATCCCCAGAGCCACAGCTGAGGCAGCACCCTGTCTCCCTGGGGCGCCAAGTCTCTAGCATACCAGAGCATTCAAACCTCCCGGCACCACAACTGATGTGGCACCTGACCCCCAGGGATCCAGAGACTCCACTGAGCCACGTAACTGTACTTTCTGGGGTTGAACAGAGTCAGTGCCTTGCATCTCTGGGAATCTGAGCCTTGGCTAAGCTGTGTTACACCTCACCTTTAGGCTGAACAGCTATAGCACCTTGACTGCCTGGAACTGGACTAGCTCCCTAAAGTTTAAGCCGCTGAGGCATCTCACCTCTCTGGGGAGAGGTCATCACTGTGTTGCTCCCCACCCCCGGGGTCCAAGCAAGAGTGGCATCTTGACATTTCTGGGTAGTTGCTGCTGCTGCACCTGGCCTTATAGAGCCAAATTTGAGTCCCAAATTGCAGCCATGCCCTTATTCCCAGGGCTAGGGCCTCTAAAATACCCTTTCCTTCTTGGAACTGTGCTAGTGCCATGCCCTGCCCACTTCCCAGGGTAAGAACCACAGCTATATCCCAGCCTCCTGAGCTCAAGAAGCAAATCCTGGCTTAGTGGGGAAAATGCATCCGCTAGTGCTTTAGACAGTTAACCTATGCCTCAAGTCCCAGGTGCTACAATAGTTTTACCAGATCAGATACCCAACTACACAGCTTCCTTAAGCACTGGTGCCCTGGACCACAATTCCACTGTGGCTGCCTATAAGCCATTTCAGACCCAACACCAAGAGAGATTCTCTCAGCTAAGATTCTCCACTGTGAGAAACATATGAACAGGAGAATCCCTAAAGCTCTTGCCCTAAAACTTATGCAGTAACTGTCACTACCATAACCCCTGCAGCCTACATCACTGAGGCACCTGCAGTCATGGCTAACATTGATCATGGCTGAAGAAACTGCATGGAGATCATACCACTGTGCTGACATGAAATCAGAGCCAATTGACACCAGCAGGCTCATCTGCAGGTGAAAACCTTTCCCTGTGAAAGCTACTCTGTGAAGTTTAGAAAAGTTGACTGCATCGCCAGATGCACAGACATTAACACAGGGACACAAGAAAGATGAAAAATCAAGGAAATATGATACCACCAAAATAACACAATAACTCTCCGGTAACTGACCCCAAAGAAATGGAAATTTACAAGTTGCCTAAAAGCAATTCAAAACAATGATCTTAAGGAAACTCAGTGAGATATAAGCAAAAACAAACACAATTCAATGAAATTAAAAAAAAGAATCCTGACCTAAGAAATTCAACAAAGAGACAGATATTTTAAAAAGGAGCCAAAAAGCTAAAGAATTCAATTAATAAAGAAATACAATTGAGAGCCTCGAATAGCAGATAGCAGGTTGAGTGGAAGAAAGAATCTATGAACTTGAAGATAGGTTTTTTTGAGGGAAAAAAAGAAAAAGAATGAAAGAGAGTAAAGACAGTCTATAGGACTTATGGGACACAATTAAGTGAACAAATGTTCACATGATGGAAGATCCAATGGAAGAAGGGATACAGAAAGGCACAAAAAGCTTCCTTAATGAAGTAATTGATGAAAAGTTCCAAGTCCTTGGAGAGATATGGACATCCAGACCCCTGAAAATCATAGGTGCCCAAATAGATTCAACACAAGGTTGAATATGTCATCTCTGAGGCATATTATAATCAAATTGTCAAAAGTCAAAGACAAAGAATTCTAAAAGCAGAAAGAGAAAAGCATCACATCACATATAAGAGAATCTTCATTAGACTATCAGTGGATTTCTCAGCAAAATCCTCACAGGTCAGGAGAGAATGGAATGACATATTCAGTGCTGAAAGAAAAAAAAATGTCAGCCAAGAATACTATACTCAGCAAAGACATTCTTTAAAAATGAATAAGTCAAGTCTTTCCCATATAAGCAAAACCTAAGGGAATTCATCACCACTATATCTGCCTTAAAAAAATGCTTAGAGTGTGCGGCAAGATGACTAACTTAGAGACATCGGTTGCCAAATCATCTCAGAATGAAGGAAAATTTTTAGATTAAAAAACATAGCTCAGGTGTAATTCTGAGGGATACATGTCAGAACCTACTGGAGATTCCACAAGAAGAAGTTGCAGAGCAGAAAAAGAAGGAGCAAGATATTGGCAGAGATCAAACCTTGAGAAACTTGAAGTGATGTGGAAAGGTAGGTAGAGATTTTCTCTCTCTCTCTCTCTCCCCCTCCCTCCCACCTCTGTTAGTCAGCAGGCTCCCAAACTGCTGGAGAGCTTTTCTAACTGCTTCTAGTGAACTGGAAGCTTCTTGAAAACAAAGCACTGGGTTGCCAACCCCCTCATGCTTGCTCCCCCTCCTCACCACAGATCTGAGCTGAGATAGCTGGTGCCATACTGCTTCTCCACCCATTGTGTGCCTTTGTCCTCCCCCAGGGAGCTTCAGCCCTTCAATTTTTGTGTCACTAGTTCCCATATAAACATCTCCCAACTCCTGCCCAGACTGTGGTGGCCACAGGGGCCAGTGGTTCCTGGGGGATCTGCGCAAACCCAGAGCTTGGACATTCTGGGCAGGCTGCCTTCTAGGGGGAGGAACAAAGAGGACCAGAGTGTCAGCTCTCCTCTATTCAGACTCTTTTTCTTCCCCTCCCTTCCCACACCCATTGCTGCTGAGTCACATGGGTGCCTTCAAGGGACAATTGAGCCAGGGAATCTCAGGATCAGCTGCTTCCCCTCTATTGGTATGTCCACTACATTGAAGCTCCCACAGAGAGCAGGGCTCACACATTTTCTCTTAAAGACCTACAGCAGATCAAGGAGTATTCAAGCTGTGAGCTCACTGCCTGCCGACCTGACCTGGTGCTGCTCATCTCACTGCTCCAGCAGAGCAGGGAGTTGACCCTTGACCCCTGATGAGACAGCTCTTTTGCACACCTTTGTGGAGCCTGAACGCAGGCTTGCCTAACTCAGCCCTAGCTAAATTCACTCCTCCACCCACTTCTGCTGTTGTGGAGAATAAAGAGGCCCCTGAGTGCTACAGGGCCCTGCCCTCTACCTGGGGCATCTTGAGTACTTTGCCTGATCAACTTGAGCCAGTCACAGATTCCAAAAAGCAACACTGCAGCTGGCTCTTTCCTGCAAGTGCCACCTACTGGCAGGGAGGACAATTTGTGCAGCCCATTACAGCATTTACTCACTAAATTATATAGGGTGTGGCTGACTCTTACCCACAAGCACTACCTGTTGTCTCAGAGATTAAACTTGGTGCCCCAATATAATTTGCACTGTTAAAAAGACCACAGGGCTGGGGACAGAGGAATGATTTCAGTGACCTCCATCTTCCCTTATCAACAAGAAACAGGGACATTGCCCATGCACATAGTACACCACCACAACAACCTACAAATAACTAGCACTTGAGAAAGCCACCATATTAAGAATATCTATAACTATGGTATCCACCCAGAACTTAGACCCCATCAAAGTACCCACAAGCAAAGCCAAAGGTCCTTACTCAACATAAGCTACAGACATACCCTTAATAGTAGGGGGGAGGAACCCAATCTAAAAATAAATAATAAAAAAAAAAGGAACAGTGCTCCAGATGAGAAGGAATCAGCACAAGAACTCCAGAAGTATAAAAAATCGGAGCAAAAGGACCCATCAAAGGAGCACACCAGCTCTCTAGCAATGGATCCTAACCAAAATGAAAATACTGAAATGATAGATAAAGAATTATAAATATGGATTATAAGGAAGATCCATGAAATCCAATAGAAAATGGAAGACCAACTCAAAGAAACAAGAAAAGCAATCAGGAAATGAATGAAAAAATTACTAAAGAGATAGGTATATTTAAAAAATCAATTAGAACTTCTGAAAAAAAAAGCCATTTAGGGAAATACAAAACACAGTGGAAACTTTCAAGAATAGACTAGACAAAGCAGAAGAAAGAATTTCAGGGCTTGAAGACAACTCTTTCAAATTAACCTGGTCAGTCAAAAATAAAGAAGAATCAAGATGAATAAACAAAGTCTATAAGAAATGTGTGATTATGTAAAATGGCCAAATGTAAGCATCATAGGCATCCCTGAGGGTGAAGAAGAAAAAGATAAGGCCTGGAAAAACTATTTGAGTGAATAATTGAGGAAAGCTTCCTTGGTCTTGCTAGAGATTTAGACAGATAAAAGAAGCTCAATGAACATCTAGGAGATTCATTGCAAAAAGGGAATCACCGGTATATAGTCATCAGACTAGCCAAAGCCAACACAAAGGAGGAACTCCTAATAAGCCATGAGGTGAAAACATCAAATAACTTACAAAATAAAACCCATCAAACTAACTGCAGACTTCTTAAGAAAAAGCTTACAAGCCAGAAAGGAATAGAGTCCTATCATTAGTCTCCATAAACTCAGTCAAGAAGTTTGTATCCTGCTAAACTATGTTTCATAAATGAAGGAGAAATAAAGTCTTTCCCAGATAAGCAAACACTAAGGGAATTTGTCAATACTAGACACCCCCGCACAGGAAATGCTCAAAAGTGAAAGAGCACAATAGACACCAACCATTGTAAAACATCCAAAAGATATTATTTACAGCTCTTATAAAACAATAGTGCAGGGTATCATCTAAGGTATCATCTGACATGATGAACACAACAGCATCCCACATATTAATACTTACAGTCAACGTTAATGTTCTGAATGCCCCTCTTAAAAGATATAGATTGGTTGAATGGAGAAAAAAAACACAACCCAAGTATCTGCTGTCTCCAGGAATCACATCTAACCCACAAAAACTCACACAGACTCAAGGTGAAGGGATGGAAAAAAAATATTCCAAGCAAATGAAAACCAATAATAAGCAGGCACAGCCATTCTCATATCAGATAAAATAGACTTTAAATTAACCATGGTAGAAAAAAAAGACAAAGATGGTCATTATATAATGGTAAAGGGAGTAATTCAACAAGAAGATGTAACAATCCTAAATATATATGTACCTAACACAGGAGCTCCTAGTTTCATAAGACAAATTCTATTAGATCTTAGCAAAGAAATAAACAGTAGCATCATAATAATCAGGTAATAAACACTCCACTGACAGTACTGGACACATCATTGGAATAGAAAATAAATAAAGAAACATTGGACTTAAAGGGGACTCTAGAACAAATGGACCTGATATTTACAGAATATTCTATCCCAAAACTACTATATACACATTTTTTTCATCAGCACGTGGGACATTTTCCAAGATTAATCATATGTCAGGCAAAAAAACAAGTCTCCACAAATTCAAAAAAATTGAAATCATACTATGTATCTTCTCAGACCTCAGTGGAATAAAACTAGAAATCACTTCCAAGAGAAACACTCAAATCTACACAAAGTCATGGAAATTAAACAACCCAATGCTGAATAATCCCTGGGTCAATGATGAAATTAAGATGGACATCAAAATATTCTTTGAACTGAATAACAAAGGGGACACAAGCTTTCAAAATCTACGGGATACAGTAAAAGTAGCCCTAAGGGGAAATTTCATAGCCTTAAATGCCTATATCAAATAGACAAAAAGATCACAAATTAACAATCTAATATCACATCTCGAGGAACTAGAAAAAGAAGAACAAACCAAACCCAAAGTCAGCAGAAGAAAAGAAATAACAAAGCTCAGAGCAGAACCAAGGAAATGGAAGCCAAAAAAACCATACAAAGAACCAATGAAAGAAAAGTTTGGTTCTTTGAAAAGAGAAGCAAAATTGATAAACCAATAGCCAGATTAACCAGAAATAGAAGAGAAAGTACTTAGATAACCTCAATAAGAAAAAGGAGACATTACAACTGATACCGTGGAAATAAAAAATATCATCTGTGAGTACTACAAAAACCTCTACACAAACTAGAAACCTAGAGGAAATTGATAAATTCTTGGAAACACACAATCCCCTAAGCCTGAATCAGGAAGAAAGAGAAACCCTGAACAGACAAACAATGAGGAGCAAGATAGAAGCAGTAATTAAAAAGTCTCCAAACAACAACAACAAAAGCCCTCGACCAGACAGATTCACAGCGTAATCCTACCAGACCTACAAAGAACTGTTGTCTATCCTACAGAAACTATTCTATAACATAGACAAGGAGGGAATCCTCCCTAACTGATTTTATGTAGCCAGTGTCACCCTGATACCAAAGTCAGGAAAGGACATGACAAAAAAAGAAAACTATAAATATCCATTATGAACATAGATGTAAAAATCCTCACCGAATCGCTAGCAAACTGAATTTAAGAGCACATCAAAAAGATAATTCACCATGACCAAATAGGTTGCATCCCAGGGATGCTAATGAATAAATATGATTTACTACATAAACAGAAACAAAACTAAAGACCACATGATTATCTCAATATATGCAGAAAAAGCATTTGATAAAATTCAGCATCCTTTCATGATAAAAACCCTCAACAAACTAGGCGTAGAAGGAACATACGTCGAAATTATAAAAGCCATATATGACAAACCTACAGCCAACATAATACTAAATGAGGAAAAGTTGAAAGCATTCTGCCTAAGAATCAGAACAAGGCAAGTGTGTCCACTGTCACCACTTCTATTCAACATAGCATTGGAAGTCCTAGCCAGATAAATCAGGCAAGAGAAGGAAATAAAGGGCACCCCTATCAGGAAAGTGGAAGTAAAACTATTCCTGTTTGCTGATGATATGATCTTGTATCTAGAAAACCCTAAAGACTCCACCAAAGGACTCCTGGAATTGCCAAGTACATTCCGCAAAATCTCAGGTTACAAAAATCAATGTATACAAATCATTAGCATTTCTATATACTAACAACAGTCAAATCAAGGACTCAGTACCATTCAAAATAGCTACAAAGAAAATAAAATACCCAGGAATATACTTAACACAGGAGATCAAAGACCTCTACAAGGAGAACTATAAAACACTGATGAAAGAAATCACAGATGACACAAACAAATGGAAAAACATCCCCTGCTCATCGATTGGTATAATCAATGTCGTTAAAGTGTCCATAGAGCCCAAAATGATTTACAGATTCAACATAATTCCCACCAAAGTACCAGCATCATATTTCACAAAATGAGAAAAAATAATCCTAAGCTTCATTTGGAACCACAAACGCACACAAATAGTTACAGTAATCTTAAAAAGAATAAATCTGGAGGCATCACATTACCTGACTTCAAATTATACTACGAGGCTATCATAACCAAAACAGCATGGTAGTGGTATAAAAGTAGAGTTATAGGCCAATGGAACAAAAATAGAGAACCCAGAAATAAAACCATCTACCTACAACCAACTGATCTTCAACAAGCAGACAACAACATACACTGGGGAAAAGAAACCCTAATCAATAAATGGTGCTGGAAAAATTGGATAGCTACATGCAGAAGAATAAAACAGGATCTCTACCTCTTGCCATATACAAAACTTAATTCAAGATGGATTAAAGACTTAAATGTAAGGCATGAAACCACAAAAATTCTAAAAGAAAATGTAGGCAAAACTCTTTTAGACATTGGCCTAGGCAAAGAATTTATGACTAAGACCTCATAGGCAAGTATAGCAACAACAAAAATAAATGGGCCTTAAATTAAAAAGCTTCTCCACAGCAAGGAAAATAGAGTGAATAGACAACCTACCAAATGGGAGAAAATATTTGCAAAGTATACATCTGACAAAGGACTGATATCCAGAATCTACAAAGAACTGAAACAAATCAGCAAGAAAACAAATGAACCCATCAAAAAGTGGGAAAAATGACATGAACAGAGAATTTTTTTGAAACAAGATAGACAAATGGCCAAGAAACATATGAAAAAATGCGCATCTCTAAACATCAGGGAAATGCAAATTAAAACTACAATGAGATACCACATTATTCCTATCAAAATGACCATTATTAAAAATTCAGAAAACAACAGATGCTGGTGTGGATGTAGAGAGGAAGGAACACTTATACATTGTTGGTGGGACTGCAAATAGTACAACCTCTTTAAAAAACATAATGGAGATTCCTCAAAGAAATAAATGTAGACCCGCCATTCAATCCAGTAATCCCAACTGCTGGGTATTTACCCAAAGGAAATGAAGTCATCTTATCAAAAAGACCCCTGTACTCAAATGTTTATTGTAGCACAATTCACAATTGCAAAGATATGGAATTGCCCTTAGTGCCCTTCAATTCACAAGTGGATAAAGAAAATGTGGTGTAATATACCACAAAAAGGAATGAAAAAATGTCATTTGTAGCAATGTGGTGGGAACTGGAGACTATTATCCTAAATGAAGTATCTTGGTACTGGAATACCAAATACCACGTGTTCTCATGAATAAGTAGGGTACACATGGGAAAAAAGCAATAGAAAGGACATGGGAAACCAAAGAGTGGGGAGGGCAGTAGTGTGGGTGTGGGATAAAATCTTACCCATTGGGTATAATGAACACTGTTCTGGTGATGGGCACACCAAAAACCCTGACTTACACAAGATATCAATAAAAACACTTGTACCTAAATAAATAAATAAATAAAGCTAAAAAAGAAAATCCCAAGAGTAACCACAATGAAAATAGCTATAGAATATACACAAAGAAAATAAGAAAGGAATTTAAATGTTGTACTACAAAAAAAAATCAACTAAATACAAAAGAAGACAGTAATACAGGAAATGAAGGACAAAAAAACTACAAGGTATACAGAAAAAAAATAGGAAACCAACAAAAGTTAGTCCTTTCTTATCAGTTAGCCTTAGGAAGAAAGGAAATTCTGACATGTGCTACAACATGGATGAACCCTGAGGACATTTGACATAAGCAGGTCACAAAAAGACAAATATTGCATGATTCCTCTCAAATGAGGTACTTAGAGTAGTCAGATTCATAGAGACAGAAAGTAGCATAGTGGTTTCCAGGAGCTGAAGGGAGGAAAGAATGGGGAGTTAGTGTTTAATGGGCACAGAGTTTTGGTTTGGGAGGACGAAAAAGTTCTAGAGGTAGATGGTGGTAATAATCATACAACAATCTGAGTGTAATTAATACCACTGAACTGTATACTTAAAAATGGATAGACTTGTAAACTCTATATGTATTTTGCCACATTAAAAAATTAGGAAAAAATGCTTAAGGATACTCTTTAAATGGAAATGAAAGGACAATAATTACTATTATGAATACATATGAAAGTATAAGACTCTCCGGTAGAGGTAAATTTATTCTCAAATTCCAAATATTCCAATATTGTAATAGTGTGTAAACACCCACACCTCTAGTATGAACGTTAAAATTGAAAATACTCAAAGAATAACTAAAGCTACAATAAGTTGTGAAGGAATGCACAATATAACAAGATGTAAATTGTAACATCCAAAATATAAATGGGGGATGGGTAAAAATCTAGAGTTTTTGTATGTGACAGAGTTACCAGCTTAAAACAGTAGATTATAACTATAAGATGTTTTATGTAAATCTCATGGTAACCACAAAATAAAAATCTATAGTGGATATACAAACAAGAAAGGGAACGGAATAAAAGTTTAGCACCAGAAAATTATCAAATGACAAAGTTAGTCAACAAGAGAGGAAGAAAGGCGCCAAGGTCCTTACCTATCAATACTAACCTTGAATGTAAATAGATTAAATTCTCCAATTAAAAGATATAGAGTAGCTAAATGTATAAAAAAAAATCCAACTATATTCTACTTACAACAAGCCCACTTAAGCTTTAAGAACACATAGAGGCTGAGAGTGAAAGGATGGAAGAAGATATTTAATGTAAATGATAACCAAAAGATAGCAAGGGGAGCTACGCTTAGATAAAGTAGACTTTAAGTTAAAAACTGTCACAAGAGACAAAGAGGGTCATTATTCAATGACAACGTGGTCGATTCATCAAGAAACATAATCATTGTAAATATATATGCACTCAAAATCAAAGCACCTAGATATAGAGAACAAATGTTAATGGACATGAAGGGAGAAATACATAACAATACAATAATGGTAGGGGATTTTACTACCCCACTTTCAACAATGGATAAATCAACTAGACAGAAAATTAATACAAGAATAATGGACTTGAACTGCACTTTTGACCAAATGGACCCAACCAACATATTTAGAACTTTCCATCCCACAGCAGCAGAATATACGTTTTTCTCCAACACACATGGAATATTCTCCAGGATAGACCACATGTAAGGCCACAAAGCAAGCAGTAACAAATTTAAGATTGAAATCGTATATTT
>NW_012143856.1:8406433-8407107 GCF_000956105.1 Propithecus coquereli | reverse complement strand
ATCAACAGCAGAAAAACAAATGACCAGATTAAAAAATGGAAAAAGTACTTGAAAAGACATTTCTTCAAAGAAGATATAAATGGCCAACAGGTATAGGAAAAGGTGCTCAACATCACTTACCATCAGGGAAATGTAGATTAAAACCACTGTGAGATATTATCTCATACCTGTAAGGATGACTACTACCAAAAAGACATGAGATAAAGGCTAGGCACAGTGGCTCATGCTTGTAATCCTAACACTTTGGGAAGCCAAGGTAGGAGGAATACTTGAGTCCAGCTGAGCAAAAGTGAGACCCCATCTCTACAAAAAATAGAAAAATTAGTCAAGCTTGGTAGTGTGTGCTTGGGGAGCTGAGGCAGGAGGATCCCTTGAGCCCAGACCTTTGAGGTTGCACTGAGCTATAACAATGTCACTGCATTTTAGCCCAGGTGATGGAGTGAGACCTTGCTACACACACACACACACACACACACACACAAAGACATGAGATAAATGTTGGTGAGGGTATGGAGAAAAAGGAATCCTAATACATTGTTGGTGGGACTGCAAATTAGTACAACCTCTATGGAAAACAGTATGGAGATTCCTCAAAGAAATAAATGTAGACCCGCCATTCAATCCAGTAATCCCAACTGCTGGGTATTTACCCAAAGGAAATGAAGTCATCTTAT
>NW_012143856.1:8398007-8405409 GCF_000956105.1 Propithecus coquereli | reverse complement strand
AAAAAAAAAAAAAAACCCAACCAAATTGCTAACCCACAGGAACTGTGAGATGGTAAGTGTTTGTTGTTCTAAGCCACGATGTTTTGGGAGGTAATTTCTTACACAGCAATAGATGACTAAAACAGTATAACTAAGGGAGCATTATAAAGAAAAGAAACAAAATACATAATTTATGTTGTAGTTCTGGACAAAGTTATTACTAACGTTTAATACTTTGTGAAAAAGAGAAAACAAGAAACACTGAGAAATGTCTAATTTAAAGTACCACATCTACAACTCAACTTATAAAGTTTTATTCCCTAAAAAGGGAATCAATAATATAATTTTATTAACAATAGTCTTCATATTGCATGATCTCTAGACTTGTTCATCCTACATAACTGCTACTTTGTATCCTTTGACCCCCACCTCCATCCCTAGTAACCCTGAATTCCAGGTTCTCAAAGGTATTCTGTTAGTTGACATAAATACTAGTTTGACTTTAATTCTAAAATGCTATAGTCTATGAAATAAAGAAAGAGAATGATTTTTCAATATCTTCTAAATTTAAGTAGAATTTTTTATTAAGTCAGGGAGAAAGACAGGAGGAAGGGTGTGTATAAAAAAATCTCAGGCATATCTTGAATGAGAATGGCTTTAAATTCCAATTAAAATATTGCATTAAAAATAATCATAAAGGCAGCCTTACTAATTCAAGTAATCAAAAACTTAGCAAATTTTTTCCCTTCTGCATTGTTTAGTGATGACTTTCCCATTGTTTAGAGAAAATCTGGGCTGATTTTATCAGCGAATAATGTAAATATATTGAGTTACAATTCTCTTTATTTTAGTTAGTATTTAATAGTCAGGTCTTGACTCTAGCTGCATTTGACTGTACTTACAAGATAATTATCCTTTAATATTGAAAATACTGAAAAGTTTACTTTTTATTCATGAATTCTGTCCCAAATACAGCTTATTTTATCTGCAAGTCTCTTGCTCCTCAATAGTAGTGAATTCCACTGTGACGCTGTAAAACACATGTGCCAGGATTTGCTGGCAAAACAAGATAATCAGCATGGGTTTGTCTAACGATTGTATTTTCTTTAAGTCAGTGCCATCAAATCACAAGCATATTTTAATGGGTAAACTATTCCACATGTTTTTCAGAAGCCTTTTGTGAAGGGCTTAGTCCTTTTTGTAATTCAGTGTTGGGCTTTTTGAGAGGCATAGGAAAAAATCAATTGAAAGCCCAGATATATAAGGTGGAAATGAACATTCTCCTAGTCTGACTACACATATTAATACTATTATATGAAGGTAAAACACCGAAGCATATGTTGAAATTTGCTTGGAAAATGGAAATGACATTGATACATTCCATCACAATTCAATACTTATATAAGTATTCTCACTTTTTTCTCTTCTAAGCAAAACATTTTCCTCTGGCCATAACAGACTCAATACGTGTCATTCCAAGTTGCTGCCTCTTTGAAATTATGATTTAGAATTTATGATTGAAATTGAGAACTTTCTGTGATCAAGGTACCAAATCCTGAATACCTCCCCATATAACACAGGTCAGTTGCAAAATGAAAATTGCACAAATGCATTATGTGAAAACTAAATGTGGACCTTTGAAACTAAACTTGTTATGGCTGTGATTGTGATCTATCGTGAATGTCAATGAATACACATGACTCATTCAATAAAAACATGTCAAGCTTAGAAATGGTAGAATTTGGGCAATAATTGTACATTACCCATGACAACATTAGAGGTAAAGTGAAGAAATTATTGAGACTGACAAATAACCCACAAATTTAATTTTCACTATTTTCCCTTCAGACCTTTCCTAGAATCAATAACAAGCCAACCGAATGACTAATTTGATATTCACTTTTTTTATTCCCATAGCTGGAAATACACTCAAGGAGTGAAAGGGCCAAAAGACATCTAGCCAGAAGGAGAGAAGAACACAAGCCAAAGAGTGTGGATTGCTCACAAATTGGATACTTTACCACCAAATAATACATTTTTCCTGAAACCAATGAACCGTATTTAGACACATGTGTACGTATTTCCACTTCTTAATACATCCACACAAGGCTGAAGAGGACCCCAAAGTTTTATCTTCTACTTTTGATCTTAAAGTTTGTGTTGAGATTTGGTCAATTATTACTATATTTGCTTATATTGATAATGCTATTGGTCAATATTGACCTATGATTAAGGTTCAGTCTGATGCATATGTGTCTATATGATGCCATAATAGGAAAGAACTTATGAAATATTTTGAATATATGGCCTTATAGAAGCCATCTTTGCCTGCGAATGAGAGGAAGAGTTCCTTGTTGGCTGGCGCGTATGCATGCTTTCAATAAAGCAGGTATCCTTTGAAGGCCACACAGCTCTTGTCAGAAGCTCTGAAGCCAAATACTATTTGCTACACAATGTTTAGGGAATACAGTACTAGGACATATGAGACAGATGAAGCTAGAAAAGCAACCAAATTGAAAATTCAGACACATTTTGATCTTTGGTAGGAAATGAACTAAAAACAGATAGTCATCTCAGGGGCTAAATGAGGTGGTCACGGCTGAGCAAATGAGGTGGAACTTTTCCCCATAATGCACCTCATTCTTTACAACTTTGCCTTTGTGTATTTTCAGAACATCTACCTAGATCTGAGCATACTGATTTTTTCAATTCCAGCAGTTCAGTTTTGCTCAATAGAGACTAATATTTGTTCAGGAATGGGCTGTTAAAATGGACATTTTGACCCATACCTTATTTGCTTTTAGGAGGATTTTATTTGAAGAGATTTGTAACTCAAATGTTTGTTTTTAAAATTCCTTAATATGCAAAAGGAAGCTGTGGGATGCATTTACATTTAAAGTGGTAGCAAGTGAGTGCATTTTAGTTTTGTACATGTTCTCCTGCACATCTGCAGATAATTAAACATTTGTTCAAATGAGAGAAAGCATACAGTTCCTTTGGCTATGTATTTTACTTGAATTATTAATCTCGTTGAGAGAATTTGGCAGTAAAAGCATTATACCCCAAACAAGCTTTCATTTTATTTGACCGAAAAAAAAAAGCTTACAGTTGTTGCAGATCTTTTGCTAAAAGGTAATGCTGACAGGAAATTGAGCAAAAACATGCTTTTAGAATAATTTAGTGATGTCAGTTTGGCATTGGCAGGGATCTTTGTGCATTGTTTTTTTGCAATAGAAAACATGTGGCATTACACAGTAAATCTTTCCAGGGATCCATGGAACTGATTTTGCTTCCCCCACCCAATTCTGAGTAGATAGCAATTGTAGATTACAGCAGAGTTTTGCTCAGAGAGCAGTTTGAGTTCTTTGAGCTCAGGGAATGTGACTTCAATATCTGTGACACTCTATAAACTCTGTTCCAGTGTGTTGTGTTCATAATAGATGCCTAATTAGTATCTTTAATAAATAATTCTTGATCCCTTAAGTACCATAAAGATGGGATGCTGTATCTGGGCTCCAGAGCCCTGCTAGCAGATACTCTACCTCTGCACGTTGCACCGGGTGATTCCGCTCACACGGTGGTTTTAAGTGCTCCATTTTCTCCAAGTCTGTGGCTTCTGATGGGATGGAAATGTACTTTATAATGTGCTTGAGCTGTGAAAACAAAGAATAAAGTAGGTAACCCGCAGGCAAAGAAATGTACATCTAAGGACTCGATGAGTTTGCCTGCTGCCATGTTACATATAATAGAAAATTATAATTTATAATTTAGTGGTAAGGAATTTGGTGTTTTTGATTTGGGTTGAACTAAAGTTTAACTTCTTTACATGAAAAATCTGTAGTATAAATCAGATGCAGTGGTAGAACTACACTATTGTTTTGAGACTAATCATTTAAAAATAGGATTATTTAACATCAATGCCGATGTTAATTACCAATGAATTTTGTTATCCAACTACTTGAGAATATAGCACCTTGATGGTTACAATTGTTCTACTGGAAGGAAATACAGCTGCATTCAAATAAAAAAATAGAACCCCAATTCCTAGTTTATTCCTCAATTCATAAAATTTTAATTTACCAAAGTTTAATAAATCCACTAGATTATGCCCCCTTTAGGAAAAGAGAATGAATCTTTTGTGGGTATGTCCCAAACACTAAACATGATGTCTGGCACATGATAGTTATTAATGTTTGAGAAATTGACACAGTTATTTTGCCATTATTTTGACTTCTTGAGAAATTTGTTTTTGCTGCCAAATTTTACATTGGGATATCTTAATTTTGTTAGGGGGCAGCCAGCCCACCCCATAAGTAAGCAAGCTCAGATACATCTGCTTACTTAATTGCTTAGGTAAATATAAAGTAGGAAATAATGAAAAGGTTTTGGATATACCAATGTGTTCTTTAAATCCATTTTCTTAGATAATTCTTCCACTTTTACAATATCTACAAATAGGTATCATCATCCCACTTTATAGATGAAGGAATCAAGACTCAAAGAAGCAATGATAACAAATGACTCCAAAGCTTAGTGGTTACAAAGAATGATTTCTCACCGATACTGCTTGTTTATCACTTATTTGCAGATATACTCCATTCTGTCTTTACTTAGGTAATCAGCCAGCAATTAAAAGAGTTTACAGTAGATTCTAAGTTGCCTCTTACAGGTTCTGTTGTCACTTTTGTTCATATGTTACTGATCAAGATAAGTGATATGGCCGTGCTTGATTTCAATAGGGTGAAATCTCCCCTTATGGAGGGGCACCCACAAGTCACCTGGTCACATCTGATGCCAAGGAACCGGGGATATATAATCTTCCCATGGAGAGGGGCAACTCAAAAAGGGATGAGCAATGGATATTTTGAACAAGAATACAATCTACCATACTAGTAACAAGGACTGACTTGATTACAAGCCTGTGGCTAATAGCAAAACAAAAAGATACTCTGTCCAGAAATGCAAAGGCTGCTTATACCATTGGAAATGACCCAGAAGGCAATTTGAAGATGTTTTGTTTCTGTTTTTTTAAGGTTCTTCTTAAGCTTCCCTGTCTTCTGCACGTTTGTTATGCAGACTAGGATTTGAATTCCAGCCTGTTCCCAAACTGGAGCAAGTTGTTAGCTTCTTCTGTACTTAGCAAATAGCCTCTTTGAGCCTTTGTTTTTCATCCGTAAAATAGAGATCATTATAATACCTAACTTCCAGGATTAAAGATAGGAGATATTGAAAGTAATGTGCTTATTAATGGTATAATGCTTGGTATGCAGAAAGCATTGTAAAAATGATACCCAATATCATTACCATTCAAGGATCTTCTCTCACCAAGTTAATCATCAGGAAAAAACAGATTCCTCTTACATATTAGAGGATTATTTCTCAAACCTGAAATCTAAGAATGTCATGATAGTATGTCAGCAGACCCCGTAGTTTGAGAAATGCTGATTTGGTGGTTTGACCAATGTGCACAGAGTACAGATAGAGATGGAATTTTAGAGATTCTTCACAAATGACCAAACACAAAATGATCTGTGTCTCAGAATGGTTAACCAAATCCTCATAGGCACAGTGAACATCTGTGTAGGTAGACAGTATGGAAAGTTCATTTCACAAACATGTTTCCTTGACCTTTTCGCATATATCGTTTATACAATATTAACATTGTTTTAGGAAAAGATAGCCAAACAGCTCTCTTTTGCTCTTGCCAGTAAAGTTACACAATGAAGTGATAACAGCTCAGCATTTATTTCTCAGTATGTTTCTCTTTATTTCTTCTGTAATTTAAATCAAGGAGTTCCAGATTGGATGCATCACTCTTTACAGACCTAAAAACTGCTAAGATAGTGAGTGGGAAATGACTTAATAGATCCTCTTCTCCACCTTCAGCCACATGACCAGAATGTACTAGTGCTGGCCTTATTTAAGTGCACAGATTAAGCTTAGGTCTCTCCATAACCATGTTTCCATGGAGCCAAAAATTTAGTAAACAGTTTTTCTTATCTGTGAAGTGTCACAAAAGCCAAGTTTTATCATTTTTTTCATTATGTGAGTTTGTAGAATTGATGACTTGGCCAGAAAATTTTTCATAGCAACAACAAAAACAAATTGAGGAGAAAATTAACATGTTGTAAGTAAATCCTTTTTTATGCTAAAAACCTTAATTCTCTGGGAGTTCAGAGAAAGTCATGAATTCAAGTGTAAGGGAAGGTGGGGAGGGAGAAGAACCTGTGGGGTGATGCTTGTAGTTTAATCACTCTTGGCCTGATAATTTGGCACGTTATTTGTAGAATCTTAGCTCCACTAAAAAAAAAAAAAAAAAAAAAAAAAAAAAAGACAGATTTTCTCCATAGATTTTACCACACCTGCTTCCTGTTTTTAGCTAACTTAGTGAGGAAAAATCCAGCATCTAAGATATTTGTCTCAATCTATTTTTACATAATGGTCCAATTCTCCATTTTGATAGCGATATTATGAAGTTACTATATATTATGATTACTTTTCCTATTGCTTTAAAATATTTTGGGACTTGAAATAAGACTTTGAGTTTCCAGTTTTGGTAGGCTCATTTGGACCCTTTCTCATTGAAAAGGACTAAAAAGTTCATGTAAATTATTTAAAAATCCTTCTTAAAAACTATAAAGAGCTAACAATACAGTAAGGAAATACTGAACAAAAACCGAAAGGAAAATAAACTAGAGTGATAAGAAAACTTGAAAGTTGCTTTTGTCTTGAGAGCTTTTGTGACTTTAGCAAACTGGAAGTCCCATTTTGATAGTCTCTTTAGTGAGAGGGACAGAAATTAAAGCCTCATGTCTGCTTTAAGTGGGAGGCTATTAGCCTCTCTCCAAAATAAGTTAGGACTCCAGTATCACTCTTAGAGTAAATCAGAAGTAGAAGTGCCCTCACATGCCTTTCTGGTGGGAGATCACATCAAAAGGGCATACATTGCAAGTCTTGAGCCTGAATTAAGGTCACCAGGCTGGTAGCACAGAAGCAAAGGCAAATCCTCTCTTTTAGGCCCTAAAACAGTCTTAAAAATAAATTCGCAAATACAATGACCAGGATACAGTCAAAGATAATCAGGCTCACTGGGAAATAAGACACTAAGAGAACAAGCAGAATCAATGGAAGCAGATTTATAAGGGTTTCAGTTAAAAAAAAATCAGTCACAGATAATAAACAAACTACAATTATCTTTAAAGAAACAAAATGTAAACTTAAAAATACTTGCAGAACAATAATAAAAAGTGGCATGGATTTGAAAGAGACCCAAATGGAATGTCCAGAAAGGAAAAAATATATGATATGTACACAATAAGCATTAAGATCTCAATGGATAGACTTAACAGATTAGACACCAAGAATTAGTAAACAGATTTGAAAAATAATTATATAGAGTGAAGCAGAGAGAGACAAAAAGATG
>NW_012143856.1:8393202-8396907 GCF_000956105.1 Propithecus coquereli | reverse complement strand
GACAAAACATCAGCAGCATGCAGCAATAAAGCATTTGTTTCTTGCTCATATGTCCGTGAAGACTATGGCAATTCAACAATTTTTATGCCAGCCTCAGGGCTTTCATGTACTCAGCCACCCAGAGGCAAATTTTTTTATGAAGCTAATGAAGTTTAAGTTTTAGGGCCCCACTTTCATGGGTCATGTGTTTTGTAAAATTTTCAAAAGTTAGATTTGACTGCAATAGTTCAAGACCACCATCTCTTTCCAATTCTCCTCCTTTCCTCATAATTCTTATGTTAGGCAGCATTAGAGTAGCTGCAGTTTAGTACCTTGCTAAAGGGAGGTTAAGTTGAGGGGATACATTTTATTTAGGTTTGGTGGGATATATTAATATTGCTTGCAGTCACTTTCAACTTGCCTATATTTAATTAATGCCAGCCATCTCAGTGTAAGAACATGGCTATTTTGGTGCTATACTTTGATAAAAGGATGCGCTGCATAGATGCCCTCATCTCTTTTTCTTTGAGGCGTAAGAATGTGAAAGACATGCTACAAAGGCAAAAGAAAACAATGGATTCTTACTTCTGAGGGGAAAACAAGATGACCAGTATGCTACTCTTTGTGAATGATGAAGAGTTGCTGTCCTAGGTCACTGTGAGGCCATAGACATGTGGGCCTCTATGTTGGCTGCCATGTGCATTCTTTCAATAAACCCTCCCAGTGAAAGCAGCATATGACCTTGCAAACTGAAAGACTGATATGGTTTTGTTGTAGTACATATTGAGGATTTTAGTTTGCTTCATGTTGAAATAATACCTGAATGTCTTAAGAATCCTAACAGTACTAAAAGGTATAAAGAGATAACCAAGTCTTTCATTTACCCCAACCTTTGGTCCACCAGATTCCCTTCCTACATTTTTTTCCCCATTATCCTCTGTGAACTAAAATGAAATCTTAAGCCCCTCATCTGACTGAATGGACTACGTTTTGACCAAGGGGACTCCAGAAACAGCCTAAAGCTGAGTTGTTGGCCATGAGAAGGGAGGTCAGACATGCCTCATGCACCCCTCCCTTCTTAAAGATATCCATTCTAACTCAGTAACAGGCCTAAGGCTATACAAAACAAAGCTTAAACCATACTGCAGATCACTTAGGTCTGAGTATGTGTACAGTGGCTTGCCTCTAACAAACTTCCTTATCTTAAAACATTTCAAGCCTTTAGACAAAGCTTCATTTCCTCAACCAATTACAAATCAAAGAATCCTTAAACCCACCTATAACCTGTAATGTCCCACTTTGAGATGTCCTACCTTTTCTGGCCAAACTAATGGACACTTGCCATGCATTGATTTATGACTTTATGTGTGATTCCTGTCTCCCTGAAGTATATAAAACCAAACTGTAGCCCACCATGGTGAGACCACTTGTTCAAGGCTTCTTGGGTGTTGTTCTGTGGGCCATGGTCTTACATACTCGGCTCAGAACAAACCTCTTTAAACTATTTTCTAGAGTTTCAGATCTTTTCTGTTGACAGCTCTCCATGACAATCCACATATGTACTTTCACATAGCTCCTGGATTGAAGAAAATCATAGCTTCCAAAACACTGTGATGTACCTTTTTCAAATATTCAAGATTTTATTTTATTGATATATTTTGTTGTTGCCAGCTAAACCAGCCCAAATTTTGTCTTCACAACGGTAACTTTATTGCTTTATAAAATATTGCAGAGGTCATACTGTTAATACAATTTACCAAAGTGTATTTAAATGGTCCAGTTTGTTAGGCGTGTCTTAGGAAAGTAAAAGTAGTCCTATTGCAGCCTAAGAAAATAACAGAATTTGCTTCTCAGATACATAACGCAGACAAATGAAACATAAAAAATTTTCTTCCTCTTGTGAAAAGCTCCATCAGTAGAAATATTCTGATAGATAAAAACTATACTGTTTTTGCATTCAAGAGATTCCAAAGGTTTGAGACATGTAATAACAAAAAGTTACTTTACGGTTCAACTTAAAGGATTTTAATTTTTCTTCCTTCCTCCTTCCCTCTCTTCATCTTTCCTTCCTTTCTTTTTAGTATCATAATGTCCTTTTCAACTGTAGTGTTTTCAACATCAAATAAGTAATCTTTGTAACGCATTTTAAAAATTCTTACAATCTTCTGTAACACAAAACCATTTTAGTTCTTATTGCAAACACTCTTCCCTGACAAGTTTAAGTAGGTCAGGGAGGTACAATTAAGGCTGTATTACAGAATGAGGTTCCTACATGCATAACATATTGTAAGTTTTAGTTCTAATTCAGTTGCTGCTCTGAATTCAGACAGTCACAAGAAAAACATTAAGATTTTTTTTTCTGAGATATAGTAGCAACTGAGTTTCCCAATTGTATCAGTTTCTATTGCTGTGTAAGAAATTGTCTGATTTCTAATCCCACCCAAATTTAGCTGGTTAAAGGAACACAAATCTATTATCTCATGGTTTCTGTGGGTCAGGTGTCTGGCACTCTACTAAGTTCTCAAAAGTGCTGAAATTCAAGGTGCCAACCAGCTACATTCTCACCTGGAGAATGAATAGGGAAAAGATCTCTAAGATTGTTCAGGTTGTTGGCAGAACTCAGTTCCTTGTGATTGTAGGACAGAAGCCTCAGTTTTCTTCCTGACTGTTGACTGGGGACTACTCTCAGCATCCTTCCACATGGCCCTCTCCATGCATGGGGGCCACATGCCCTACTCACACCCTTACCCTTTGAATCCCTTCTTCAAGAAGAACCCAGTCCCTTTTAAAGATGACACCTGATTGAGTCACACTCACCAAAGAAGATAATCTCTCTTCTGATTAACTCAAAGTAACCTGATATGGGACTTAATTGAAAAATTCCTTCACCTTTTTCCATATGAAGTAACCTAATTACAGGAGTGAAGTTCTTCATATTCAGTCTCACCCACGCTCAAGGGAAGGGGATCTTGGGGTCATCTCAGAATTCCTGCCACACCAATTTTAACCCTTTGTTGCTCCAAGGCCCCTTGTCACTTGAGCACCTTAGTGTCAAGGAATGAACTATCTAGCACATTACCACAACACTTCTAACATTTGGCAGAACTCAAAGGAAAAAGTTTGAGGTATATGTTGAAGAGATCGGGTGAAAGAGTGAAGGCACTGGAAGATGAAATGTCCTTAGTAGTTCTTTTTCTTGTCAGAGCTCTACAGTCCATCAGATTGTCTAAGCCTGGAAGCCTTTGACCTTCCATCCAGAAGCCATACCTTTCTTTTTTTGTTTCATTTTGTGTTTTGATTTCATTTTGTTACTGCATAACTTTGTCCATAAATCGGTAATGTTTATGAAATTATCAATTAACACTGAAATACACTCATCTCAAACTAATGTTTAACTTTGATATAGAGTTTTTTTTATTTTTATGTTCTGTTATTTCAAAACATTATGGCGGTACAAACGTTTTTGGTTACATGGATTGCTTTTGTTATGCTTCAGCCAGGGTTATAAGTGTGCCCATCACGCAAATAGTGTTCACTGTACCCTTAGGTAGGTTTTCACCCATTCCCTCTTCTCCTCTCCCCCCTGCTTCATTTCCACTGAGTTTTACTTCCCTCTGTGCAGATGTGTGCTCATTGGTTAGTTCCAATTAAATAGCGAGTGCATGTGGTATTTGTTTTTCCACTCTTTAGATACTTCACTTAGGAGAATGATCTCCAGTTCTATCC
>NW_012143856.1:8388371-8390157 GCF_000956105.1 Propithecus coquereli | reverse complement strand
TTGTCCATAGTTCCACACTCTGCTTTCATTAGTACCACAAAGTTTCTATTTAAGCTTAGCTGCTTCCAGCAATTTTCTGATCCATGGTTTCTCTGTTAATTTTTTCTGCCTAAGTTCTTTAGGTTCTAGTTTCTCTAATACTAAAAAAAGTTTTTTGTCATTTCTTCCCTTAATGTTCTTTTTCATGGATTTCAAATTTTTTCTTTTTCTGAAGCATTTGCTTTCACGTTTACTCCAGTCTTCCTTTCTTTCATTCTCATCATCCTGGGTATCCTTAATGTTTCTGGCCTCATCCTCATCTATACCCGCTCCCTGCTGGAAGCCCTTCCTTCCACCTTCTCCATCAGGTACTTTGTAGAGAATGTGTGTGCACTGCAAGTGCCAAAATCACCTGAGCTGCTACCATTGTCTTGATTGTGGTATGAACATGTGCAAAAGAGAAGCTCATGTAGCTCAAACATGTATGAGTGAAGAGCAAGCAGTTGCTGAATTTGTTTTTGTTGATCTCACCTAAACCCTGTACAGATTTAGTCTAACTTTAGGTAAGATTTGTGGGGAAAAAAAAATTTCTATCCCATTGGCTACAAAAACCACTACTGACTTCAGAATAGTTACTTTTTTCCTTTGGAAACATACCTGTCAAGATTTTTTTGGAAGTGACAGAAAACTCAGTGCAACTTGGCCCAGGAAAATAGGAAGATTTTGGGCTCAGTTAACTGAATAGGCCTGGATGACATGACTAGGTACTGGATTAGTCCTTTTTTGGCTCACTTATGCTTCGTGCTGGATCCATTCTTGGATAGGCAATTCCCTCATCAAAACATGACAGTGGGGTCAACCATTCTCATTGAAAAATAAAATCCCAGAATGTTTTCTGGGCTCAATACATTTCTGAAGAGTGGCTAATGGCTTTTCTATATAGCAGTAATATGAAAGATATTTAAATGTACCTGTAAATATTTTTGGACTTGGGTAATTTTTACATTATCTTATGTGGTACATTCCTAATAAAAATATTAGTTGAGTGATAAAGGATCAAATGAATATTTAAATCCCAGCATTAGTTACCCCAGAAAATGATTTCTAATGTTTAAAAAAAGGAAAATAAAGATTAAGGAGGAAGAAAAGGAGTCAAAGGAGAAGTAGGAGAAAATGTGTTGTTTTAGTGACCTGGGTTAGGATTTATACTCCGTCAACAGATGCATGACCTGAGCAAAGTACTTTATGTTTTTGAGCCACAGCTTCTTTACATCATTGGGATAATCCTCAGAGTGCTTTTCTCCTACTAGTATGTTGATTAAATGCAGTGATGTAGTAAGTTAAGGTCTTTAGGTAGCACTCGGCATAAGAGACCTTTCAATAAGTACCAGCTGCCATTATGCTTAACCCGAAACATAATTATAGACTCTCAGAAATGTTGGTTTCCTCCATTTTTATTCATTCTTAGGGATTGACCCAGATTTTGTGGGACCTAAAGCTCATATAAGTTTGAAGACCTTTTAAGAGAAAGCATACAATATTGTGAATAAAAATTAGATAGAAAAAATAATATTTAGAATTAGAAGTTACAATAATTACAAATACATAAAAGATGGTAAATATTACAAATAGTACAAATCCAGAAAATTAATATTTATCTCCTGACACATGTCTAGGCTACTTTTTTTTTTGGTTGCATTTTCTTTGGTTGCCTTATAACATAACAGCTTTATAATATTTTCAATGGAGACAATAGAAAGATAATCCAATCATTTCTCTACAATGATGGACCAAAATTAATTTTTTT
>NW_012143856.1:8387531-8388321 GCF_000956105.1 Propithecus coquereli | reverse complement strand
AAGTCTTTTATCCATTTTGAATTAATTATTGTGAGTGTTGAGAGATATAGATCCTATTTCATTCTTCTGCACATGGCTATCCAATTTTCCCAGCACCATTTATTGAATAGGGCTTCTTTTTCCCAGTGTATATTGTCGTATGCTTTGTCAAAGATCAGTTGGCTGTATGTGGATGGTTTTCTATCTGGGTTCTCTGTTCTATTCCATTGGTCTATGTCTCTATTTTTGTGCTAATACCATGCTGTTTTAGTTACTATAGCCTTGTAGTATAGTTTGAAGTCTGGTAATGCGATGCCTCCAGATTTGTTCTTTTTGCTTAAGATAGCATTGGTCTTTCTGGCTCTTTTCTGGTACCATATGAAGCATAGGATTATTTTTTTCTAGATTTGTGAAATATGATATTGGTATTATGATGGGGATTGAATCTGTAAATCACTTTGGATAGTATAGACATTTTAACAATGTTGATTCTAAAGATCCATGAGCATGATATGTTTTTCCATTTGTTTGTGTCATCTGTGATTTCTTTCCTCAGTTTCATAGTTAGTTATTTTTGTAGAGATCTTTCAGCTTCTTGGTTAAGTATATTCCTAGGTATTTTATTTTCTTTGTAGCTATTGTGAATGGTATGGAGTCTTTGATTTGACTCTCTGCTTGACTGTTATTCTACACTTCTGGGTATGCCCTGCTCTGATGGAGCAGCTGGGCAAACAGCACTGCAGAGGGCCATTGAGCAGGGAGGTCACAGTCCAAGCACCCCCTTAGTCCTCTACAGGTCTTTAAGGGGAAA
>NW_012143856.1:8366065-8375311 GCF_000956105.1 Propithecus coquereli | reverse complement strand
TTTATTCTAGCATTTATTCTTTCCAATATTTGATAGAGACTATTTGCATGTATTTAATGGACTCTGAAGAATTTTTGGATAAGTTATCTCAAAAGCAGTTTTTCTGCCTCCCTAGGATTGAGTCCATTAGTATTTGCTCAGGTCCATGCATTGTTACCTTGGTGAATTGGTTATGACTAAAGCCGGAATGTAGGATTTATTCAGTACACATAGCATTATAGCAACATGATATTAAAGAATCAGCTTGAGTTACACTCTCTCAGAGGTACACAGACGCTTGAAGATTTGTGACTTTCCTTTGAAATCTGATAAGAATCACAGATTTTTGTCAAAATCTCACAAATTGGGGAAGAGGCCAAGAAGAGGCAAGTCTGCACCCTTCGGATGGGATACCATCATTTAATCATTCACAGCTAATTGTTATAATATTCAGCTCATTTTCCTCCCATCTCTTATGTGATGCTATCATGAAACACTTGATTAATAATTTGCTGAAATATGGTTTATGCTATGCTTTCTTCATGTACCAGTTTAGCCACACTGTCAAAAACCAAGAAGTTAGTCTATAATAACATGTTCTTGATGAAGCCATACTAATTCTGGTCGTCACTGCTTCCTTTCTAAGTGTTCATGTGCTCTTTAAAAAAATATTCTCTTCTAGGATTTTTGTCAAGCTCTGATCTGTAATTCAATAAATTTACCTTCTTTCCCTTCTGAAAATTGGAGTAACATTTTCCATTCTTCAGTCTCCTGGCACCTCTCCTGTTTTCCATGGTTTTCCAATGATTACCCACAGTGGTTTAGTAATTATAGCCATACGTTCTTTCTGTTCCCTGAGATGTAGTTTAGCCAGGCCAAGAGATTTGAAATCATCAGAGCAATTAGGATCCCTCTCATGATCGCTCCCGCGTCCTGGCTTTCAGATCCCTCTGCCTATTGTTTACGCCTTACTTTTCCTGGGACTGTAACTTGGCAGAGATAGATACTTTTGGGATCCTTAATTGTTGCCAAAGATCACATTCAGCTACGGGTCTTCGGGAGGACCTACTAATCGTCAGACGCAGAGTCAAAGGCTCAGTCTGAGGTATAGCTGATAATTGTATATTTTATATTCTTAGAGGCTTCTCATAGTTGTGATGGTTCTGGGACCACCAGAACACCAGAAGCACAAAGACCATGGAAGTCTATGATTGCCCATTCATTATTGCTCCTTTAGTATGTTTAATTATGAACTAAAAGCTTAAAAAGCCTGGTTCCCTTTTCATAATGAAAAGGATCCAAATTATTTTTGTGTGTTTGTTTCATTTTGTTTTTAACTGTCACTTAAATAATGATATTATAATGACTTTAATGGTTAAGTATCTCACTCTACAGCCAAGTAATAGAAGAAACATAAGACTACAGCCTAACTGGAATAAGAAATCTAAATCTTTGGATTATACATTGGAATTATAAAAGTGAGAACAATAATCTAGTTCCAATATTTAAACATACACCATCACCAAGCTTTTGATGCTGTTTTTCCATTAACATAGCTGACATCAGACCCTGATCCGAGTTTTTGTACAGAAATTTAATTAAAAAATGTCCAGGACACAAGCACAGTTTTAAGAACATTACTCTTCCAAACCCCCAAGTCTGGCACAGTGTCTAGCATATAGTCATTACACAAAAATGTTTGTTGAATTGAGTTTACGTGACACATAAAGAACGTGAGTTAAACCTTGAACCCTGAAAACCATTATAATTGTTTCATAGGCAGCAAGGGCTGGTGGGGCGGGGGAGAAAATGTCTGAGAACAAAACATATTGTGACGACTGTTACTCCAGCAAATGAAAATATGTCCGAATAACAACGACACTTTAGCTTCTGTTAGCATTCGGAAGGAAGGGTACAATAAAAAGCAAACTTTTTTTTCTGCCTGTGTTCTTAAAAACATCAGAAGAGAAACAAAAATTTTCTACAGATGGGGATCAAAATATAAGCATCATTGCTGTTGGAAAGGGCCTTAGATGTTAAAAATAGCCCTTCTAATACAGATCCTTAGAATTTAGGCACTTACCTTACCTTTTTCTTGCCTTTTTCCAGCTCAGTTCAGATGTGACTACATAAGAGTCACAAGTCAGGTGCAGCCCCAACAACTACTAGCCTTCCCACATGGAGGCTTGCTCCTGCACCCTGGAAGAGGACTCAGAACGTGAACCTTCTTGTAGTGGCTCTTAAAAGGAAGGGGAAGAGAGAAGCTAGCTAAACCCACCTGGTTCCTCATTTCAAATTCATCAAATAGGTGAATTCATTCCACCTGGGGGTTTGTGTGTTGTGAGTGGAACAAGAAGCTGGCGTTTACAGAAACCAGAGAAGTAGAGAAGATTGTTTCTACTTATGTGGTCTTTTTAACACATTTTGGCTTAGAATATGTTTATATATTTAACTCCCCTCAAACTCTAAATGGTAAGCAGGACGTAGATCATGCTATTTTTACATTTAAGAAACTGAGATGCAGTAATGATGTCTCACAGTGACTTGAAACGCATTATGTCAAAATCAATCAGTAATCTGACCCCTCCACCCCCAACACCAAACTGATTGTTCTCCCAATAGTCAGGTAATGAGGAGTAATCCTTGGTGATTTTCAGGCTACAATCTTTTCACCTGAGATTATTTCAATAGCCTTTTAAATAGATTTATAGATAGATAGATCTGTCATCTATCTGTGTGTGTGTGTGTGTGTGTGTGTGTGTCTGTCCATCTGTCCATCTGTTCATCCATCCATCCATCTATGAAAGGAGGAGTGCAATGAGGGAATTTGGAGTGAGGGGCCTCTGGCAGAACTGGCCTTAGCTCCAGCCCTAGTGACCTCAATGATGTTTTTCATCCCCTTAGCTGGTGTCAATGGCGTCATTTGGGGTTGGGGGAAAGGTGAGGAAGGCTTTTTAAAAATAAATTCACAAATCATAAGCATATTCGTCAACGAATTTTTGTTAAGAAATCTCACCCATAACAACCAAATGGCATAATTTAAAATTTTAAATAAAGGCATAAAATAAACACAGAATAATGTTTATATATATATACTGCTAATTCTCACAAATTGAACACACGTGTGTAACCAATGCCAGATCAGAAAAGATAACAGACCAATTCTGGTCTCTTATTCTCTTCTAGTCATCCTTACCCAAGGGTAACTTTATGTGAATTTCTAAGAGAATGTGTTTATTTTGTCCATATTGTACTTTTATGAATGCAGTAGGTATTCTGGTATCTGGCTTCTTTTGTTGAACATTATTTTCTTGAGATGTATCCATATTATTGTGTATATTTGCAGATCCTTCTCATTAGTGTACTGTGAGAAACTACATTGTATGACTATACCACGGTTTATTTATCAGCTATACTTTTGATAACATCTGGGTAGTTTACAATTTGGAGCTATTATGAATAGTAGTGGTGTGAACATTCTTATTCAAATTGTTGGTCCCCATATATATGTTCTTCTGTTGGGTTTATGTTTAGAGTGGTGTTGCTGGGTCAGAGGGTATGCATTTGTTTGGCTTTTATAGATGCTAGCAGTTTTCCAAAGTGTTTACTAATTTATACTCCCACCAGCAGCATATAAGAATTCCACTTGTTTCATATCCTCACTAGCTGTGGTAGGCAACTCCCCCAAAGATGTCTACATCATAATCCCTGGGGTTTGTGAATTTGATACCTTACAGGGCAAAAGAAACTTTGCAGGTCCACACTGGAGACCCTCTAGTGATTCAGTTCCTGTCTGAGGATCTTCTTAGTTCTTTGCTGCTGAACGCTGAACAACCCTCCACATTTTAAGTGTGCAGTTTATTATTATAGAAAAAATTGTTCGAACCACTGCAGAGGGGAGACATCAGAGGAACTTCAGTTCCAAATAGTGGAAATCATGCTGAAGTTTTTATAGTGTGCATGGAACAAATGATTCAGTTTAAGGCTCAAAAAAACAAAACCTCAAAATACCAGAAGTTAATTTTAAAGTCCATTACATCTCACGTGATTAGCAGTAAGTAAAATCCATAAACTATCAGTTTTCCTTACATCAGTCATGTTTTTGACCTTCCACAATGATCTAAACCATGTTTTACAAACCCCATGCCAGAAAGTCAGACTTGCCTGTTAATGTAGAACAACCTTAAGAAAGTTTATATCTTTACATTGAATGAGAGGCTAACAAAGTAGTTAAATCTGTCATGATACAGCACTGAATCATGTCAAATATAATCATACTTTAGAATTTCACATCAATGAGATCAATTAGCTTACTAAAGTTCTTTGTTTAATTTACTAGTTCATAAATTCGGTTTTCTTATAACCATATAGAAGAGTTTTAAATACATGACGTGAGTAAACAAAGCACTTAAAAAAAAAAAGGTTTCCTCAGAGTTGTGCTTTAATTACGCTTGATACTCTTCTTTAAGGAGGTTGATATTTCTGATTTTATATGGTCCTTTTTTGTAGATTGGCTTTTCCCTCACTGCTTATGTTTTGTTTCTTCATAGTGTTTCTATTTCCTTATTAATTCATCTTGCTAATACTTCCTCATGCCCTTTTCTTAAATTTATGGCTGTTTCTTCTTTCTCTCAAGAATATATAGAAAGTAGAATCCATATATACATATACAGGTATATGTGCAGAACAGTGGATAAGGTAGACAAATAGAGAGATGTATGTCTGCTGCCCAGGCTGAACCAATCAGCTGTAGAGGGGAGAGGAATTGGGGCCAATGGGGGTTAAGCACAGCCGTGTATGATGCCCCTTAAGCAGAGCAGCTTTCCTTAGAAAGGACTGTGTATGTGGAAGGTACCATGACCAACGTTCTTAACACATTCTTTGCCTTCATCTCAATCTCTTTTCCTGAGCTGTTCCTTAAATTACTGTTGCTCTCACTCCCCCCGCCTTCTCCTTTCATTCACTGTTTAAATTTCCCCAGGTGATCTCATTTATTCAGTGGCTTTTATAGCAGTTGCTCTATCTCCAACTGAAATGACTTAAATTACTTCAGGTTCTGGGTATCATATAGGCACTAAATTCGACACATATCAAAAGAAACCCATTAGTTTACATCCCCAGGCTGCAAAGTGTTTTCTTCCTATACATCTTATGTTAGAACCATGAAATGCATATAAATACTCATTTTCTTTATGTATAATATTGAGCATGACATAAAACACACATGTAGTAATTTATTTCCTATATTTTCTCACTATGACCAAAATCTCCCTTACTTTAACATAAATCAAATCCATTCATAATTATGTTTTAAAATAAGAAAACACACAGAAGAATGTAGAGATAAGCAAGTCTTCCTCTCGTTTCTGACTTCCATGCTCTAGTCCTCTTCCACACAGGCAACCATTCTTCTCCATATCAGCTGCATCCTTGCAGAGATAGCCTTCATATTAATATATATGCATGCATATTTTTCTTAAAGTTGATATCCTGCTGGGCATATTGTTCTTTCCTTGATATTTTTTACTAACAATATAAATATTTACTATAAAAATAAAAAAAAACCATAAATGTTTATAGTTAGAATTTACACAGGAAAACTGCTTATAGTTTTCTGACTTGGGCTCTTGAAACTAACTCTACTGTCATCCCGTTAGAGTGCAATTTCTGCAGTACCTTTGGCCTTCAAGTCCCAAGGCTTTCTAAGGTTTCATAGTGAAAATTGGCTCAAAGTACACTTGTAATCGCTCTGCAGGTGGCCACACTTTAGCTTTCCTGAACTTTGCCTTGTCAAGCACCAGTCTTCCATCTGTTTTTATTTGTATTTTCCAATTATTTCTTGACATTCCTTGTCTGTTCTCATCTCTTCCCCTTTCTCACCTTTGTCCTTGAATTTGTAATGTTTAAAATCCTTTAATTGTCAAATTAATAAAGTTTCTGGATGTAAAGAAAATACACTTATGGACTATGTCTTTAATGAAACGGTCATGAATCAGGAGGAGGCCACGTTGGGCTGGAGGGAGACTGGGCAGGACTGGAAGCTTGTTACACCTGGTGCACAGTTGTCTTTGTGGACTCTTTATCTTACTCTGGAGATGTCCTTTGCCTCTGCATTGTGTGGAGTCCTCTGGTTTCTAGAGCCCACATATTCCTCTTTCTTGGTTTAAGACTTCATTTTAGAGTACATATTTTAGTAACTTTTTGAGAAAGAGTACATGGGAAACCTCAAATGCTTGAGATGTTTTGTGTCAGAAAATGTTATAATTCCACATGTACATTATTGATAGTTTGCTTGCAAACAGAATCCCAGGTTGAAATTTATTTTCCTTCATATTTCGATGACATAATTTGTTCATCATACGACTTCCAGTCTTGGTGTTTAAGCACTCTGAAGTCATTCTAATTTCTTATATTTGTGGTCTGGAAGATTGTATCTTCCCAAAATGGTGCAAAATGTCTTTTATCTCACATGCTCTTCCACAATGTGACCTTTCCACCCTCCCACTGAGATGTGTGTGTGTCCTTCCCTTCAATCTAGGTGGCTAGTGATTCACTTATAACCAGTACAATATGGTGGAAATTACATTGTGGGAATTTTGAGGCTAGGTTAGGAAAAGCAGTATGGCTTTTTTCCTTGTTCATGGGAACACTTGTTTGTGGAACTCTGAGTGCAATGTAAGAAGACTGACTACCCTAGACATTATGGTATAAAGAGACCCAGGGCAAATAGAGAGGCCTGGTAGGGTCCTTCTGTCAATAGTCCCAGCTGAGGTCCCAGCTGACAGCCAGCATCAAATGCTAAATGCATGAGTGAATGAGACTTCAAATGATTCCATCTGTCTGTTGGGTCATCTCTTGCTGTTGTTCTCCTAGCTGAAATCACAGAAGTCGTGGAGAAGAAACAAGCCATTCCTGCTGTGCCCTATCTAAATTTCTTACCCACAAATGTAAGAGCATCATAAAATTGTTGTGTTAAGCCACTAAGTTTTGGGAGAATTTGTTGCATGACACTAGCAACTGGAAGAATGTGTGACTTAAAAAAAATTGGAAGCTTTTATTTTAGTTTTCAGTCCTGAAAGTTTATAATGGTCATTTTTCTCATTATAACAGGCAGTAGATCAGCCTTCTAATCAAAAAAATTCATCCCTTACATTTCTTAGACATTTTCTCAAATTGCTTCAGCAGTGATACTTTTCTGTCTCTTTTTGTTTTCCTAGAATGTCTATTATTTGGAGGTCAGACCTCCTAGGCTAATAAACCTCTAATTTTCTCATTTCTTTTTTTTTCTTTTCATTTTACAGCTCTTAATGTTTTTGTACTAATTCTTGGGAGATTTCCCGTTGTTTTCCCAATTCTTATCATAGTTTGAATTTCCAAGACTTTTTTTAGGGCATCCTGTTCTTTTTCTCTTTTCTAAAATGTATTCAATTTCTTTTCTTATTTATACTGGGACATTAGTAACCGTTTTTCATTTGCTTGTTTTTCTTTCTTTTTTTTTTTTTAGTTTTCTTCTACTTGAATAATCCATGTTGCATAGAAATTGCTTTTATCTATTTGTTTGTTTTGGTCTCTTTCTTTGATGTTTGCTGATCCTTGGTTGTTTTCTCATAGTTAAGAATAGGACACTAAAAATGGAAGGAGTGGTTGACTTTGAGCTTTATTGCTTGTGACTCTGGCTGAATCTTTTCATTGGGGAAGTACTGGTGTCAATATTTTAATCTTTTTGGTGAGCAGGGAGGTGTAGGATCTGGTCCTTTTCAAAGGGAGCAATTCTCCAACTTCTTGTCTGAGTGCAAAGTCTGGCTATTAGCATTCTGGAAGTTATGTTGGGAAGAGGGTTGATTGATATTTCTATATGGCACCCTTATCTTGATCTATGTGTGCTGCCTATAAGCCCAGAGAATCTCTGTTTTACCCTCCAGAGAATAAACTTCTAGCCTCCAGGGGGAAAGGACAGTTATTTAGCTGCATGGAATGAGAAAGGTGAACTAACAACATAAACAGACATTCAACCAATCCCCCAGTTTTTGTCCTACCTTCTTCCTCACATCCAGAGGTGTCTAATGGCCTCAGTCTCTGTCCATTGAAAGGTTTGTAAGATGAATTAAATTATTTACTTTTTTTTCTACCTGGCTTGAGATTTAGCTTTGCTTCTGTTAAGTCAGTTCTCACATATCCATCTCTTTCATAGCTTCCAAAATTTTATGACTATCATTTTCTTTCCGCTTTACTTTGTCCTTGGCTGATATGCTTTTTCAGAGAGCCCATTGCTATGATTTTATTGAAAACCAGGGAGACAGAGAAAGTAAATATATGTACTCAATCTACCTTCTTTTTTATTTATTTATTTTTTAAATTTCAGAATATTGTGGGAGTACAAACATTTTAGTTACATATAATGCCTTTGTCTCTCGCCCAAGCCAGAGCTACAAGCGTGCCCTTCCTCCATACAGTGCGCTCTGCACCCATTAGTTGTGAGTTTAGCTCACCTCCACCACTCCTCTCCCACCCATCTGGCACCCAGTAAATATTACTTCCATGTGAGCATGTTAGTGTTGATGGGTTAGTACCAATTTGATGGCGAGTACATCTGGTGCTTATTTTTCCATTCTTGTGATACTTCACTTTGAAGGATGGGCTTCAGCTCTGTCCAGGATAATATAAAGGGTGCTAGTTCACCATTGTTTTTTGTGGTTGAGTAGTATTCCATGGTATATATATACCACATTTTATTAATCCATTCATGTACTGATGGGCACTTGGGTTGTTTCCACTTCTTTGCAATTGTGAATTGTGCTGCCATAAACATTCAAGTGCAGGTATCTTTATTATAGAATGTCTTTTTTTCCTTTGGGTAGATGCCTAGTAGTGGGATTTTTGGATCAAATGGTATTTCTATTTTTAGTTCTTTGAGATATCTCCAAATTACTTTCAACAGGGGTTATACTAATTTGCAGTCCCACCAGCAGTGTAAGTGTGCTCCTGTCTCACCACATCCATGCCAGCATTTGTTGTTTTGGGACTTCTTGATAAAGGCCAGTCTCACTGGAGTTAAGTGATATCTCACTGGTTTTGATTCGCATTTCCCTGATGATTAGAGATGTTGAGCACTTTTTAAATATGTTTTCTGGCCATTATTCTGTCTTTTTTTGAAAAGTTTCTGTTCATGCTCTTTGCCTACTTTTTAATGGGGTTGTTTGATTTTTTTTGTTAATTTTCTTAAGTTCTATATAGATTATTTTTATCAGCCCTTTATCAGATGTGTAG
>NW_012143856.1:8334034-8365654 GCF_000956105.1 Propithecus coquereli | reverse complement strand
TTGCTTTTATCTATTTGTTTGTTTTGGTCTCTTTCTTTGATGTTTGCTGATCCTTGGTTGTTTTCTCATAGTTAAGAATAGGACACTAAAAATGGAAGGAGTGGTTGACTTTGAGCTTTATTGCTTGTGACTCTGGCTGAATCTTTTCATTGGGGAAGTACTGGTGTCAATATTTTAATCTTTTTGGTGAGCAGGGAGGTGTAGGATCTGGTCCTTTTCAAAGGGAGCAATTCTCCAACTTCTTGTCTGAGTGCAAAGTCTGGCTATTAGCATTCTGGAAGTTATGTTGGGAAGAGGGTTGATTGATATTTCTATATGGCACCCTTATCTTGATCTATGTGTGCTGCCTATAAGCCCAGAGAATCTCTGTTTTACCCTCCAGAGAATAAACTTCTAGCCTCCAGGGGGAAAGGACAGTTATTTAGCTGCATGGAATGAGAAAGGTGAACTAACAACATAAACAGACATTCAACCAATCCCCCAGTTTTTGTCCTACCTTCTTCCTCACATCCAGAGGTGTCTAATGGCCTCAGTCTCTGTCCATTGAAAGGTTTGTAAGATGAATTAAATTATTTACTTTTTTTTCTACCTGGCTTGAGATTTAGCTTTGCTTCTGTTAAGTCAGTTCTCACATATCCATCTCTTTCATAGCTTCCAAAATTTTATGACTATCATTTTCTTTCCGCTTTACTTTGTCCTTGGCTGATATGCTTTTTCAGAGAGCCCATTGCTATGATTTTATTGAAAACCAGGGAGACAGAGAAAGTAAATATATGTACTCAATCTACCTTCTTTTTTATTTATTTATTTTTTAAATTTCAGAATATTGTGGGAGTACAAACATTTTAGTTACATATAATGCCTTTGTCTCTCGCCCAAGCCAGAGCTACAAGCGTGCCCTTCCTCCATACAGTGCGCTCTGCACCCATTAGTTGTGAGTTTAGCTCACCTCCACCACTCCTCTCCCACCCATCTGGCACCCAGTAAATATTACTTCCATGTGAGCATGTTAGTGTTGATGGGTTAGTACCAATTTGATGGCGAGTACATCTGGTGCTTATTTTTCCATTCTTGTGATACTTCACTTTGAAGGATGGGCTTCAGCTCTGTCCAGGATAATATAAAGGGTGCTAGTTCACCATTGTTTTTTGTGGTTGAGTAGTATTCCATGGTATATATATACCACATTTTATTAATCCATTCATGTACTGATGGGCACTTGGGTTGTTTCCACTTCTTTGCAATTGTGAATTGTGCTGCCATAAACATTCAAGTGCAGGTATCTTTATTATAGAATGTCTTTTTTTCCTTTGGGTAGATGCCTAGTAGTGGGATTTTTGGATCAAATGGTATTTCTATTTTTAGTTCTTTGAGATATCTCCAAATTACTTTCAACAGGGGTTATACTAATTTGCAGTCCCACCAGCAGTGTAAGTGTGCTCCTGTCTCACCACATCCATGCCAGCATTTGTTGTTTTGGGACTTCTTGATAAAGGCCAGTCTCACTGGAGTTAAGTGATATCTCACTGGTTTTGATTCGCATTTCCCTGATGATTAGAGATGTTGAGCACTTTTTAAATATGTTTTCTGGCCATTATTCTGTCTTTTTTTGAAAAGTTTCTGTTCATGCTCTTTGCCTACTTTTTAATGGGGTTGTTTGATTTTTTTTGTTAATTTTCTTAAGTTCTATATAGATTATTTTTATCAGCCCTTTATCAGATGTGTAGCACGCAAATATTTTCTCCCATTCTGTAGGTTGTCTATTCCCTCTACTGATAGTTTCCTTGGCTGTGCAAAAGCCTTTTAATTTGATCAGGTTCCGTTTATTTATTTTTGTTGCTGCTGTGATTGCTTTGGGGGTCGTCTTCATAAATTCTTTGCCTAGACCAATGTCTGTAAGAGTTTTCCCAACATTTTCTTCTAGAATTCTTAAGGTTTCATGCCTTAGGTTTAAGTCTGTTATCCACTGTGAGTTGATTTTAAATTAAAATGTGTACATCACAGGGATCACTATAGTGAAATTTAGGATTTGTTAGCTAATCTAGATATGTCTCATTGAATTCCTTTTCTTATAAGATTGTTGCAATTTTTATGTTGTAATTTCTTCATTCAATTTTGAGAGGCATATTCAAATTAGTAACAGCTTTTGAGGAAAAAGAGTATTTGCAATTGCAATAAATCTACATATTGATGGCAAGAGAAACCTTGATTTTTAAAAAAATCAAAGTATAAAATACTGGAAATACTTGGGTTGAGAAACTATAGTAATTAAATACAAAAAATAAAATTGAAACTTTTAGTAACAAAGGGAGAAAATGGCTTGTATTTCCTTGTTGGTCTTATATTTTGACCCTGCTCATAGTAAGAGAAAAATGAACAATCATGGAATTGTGCAAAATTTTAAAATTTTACCTGAGTTATAAGAAAAAATTTGTTCCATTTTGGCTACTTCATTAATATCTCCGGAGCAGTGAGTTTGACATTTTTTCCTCCTGATTTCCATTGGGCCAAACATTTGGATTTCATTTCAATTTGTTATCAAGGAGTTGAAATGATGACATGTGAAACCTTCTAGATTATCTTTTATAATCTTTAATTGAGAATTTATTTTTAAGTGTTATCGTACAAAAGAACAGATTCCAAGAGCTTTCTTGGACAAGAGAAAGGGCATATGAGGTTTCTACACATATCTTCTGGATGCAGAGAAGGAAAGAGCCAACTTGGCAAAGTTGATTATTGAAAGTTTTAATTTCACAAGTGATTTGGGATGAGGGTGGTGCCTATGACTGCCAACTAAATCTTTTTTTAGATATTTTAAAAGATCTGATTTTTTAAAAAGAAAATGGGTCATTTAAAATATATATATATATACATATATATTTTTTACATTTCTACTGTCTGACCATGCCCTGAGCCATTAACTCAGCTGATCTGACCATCTCTGGCTTCATGTGGCCAGCATCAAATAAGACTATGTCTGCGTACCCTAGAGTTGATGCTATCATTTCTTCCTTTCTGTTGGTACTCCACGTCCTGATCTGTTCCTGTTCTTGGTTCCTGACATCTGGCTTGGGCTCCTGCCCATGATTTCATACTTGCCCCTTAAATCTGAGGCTGTTTTTGCTCCTCTAGTGCTGACACTTGGCTCGCTCCTTGGCTTCCATCTGCTCTTGCTCCTTGTAACAGGCTTGCGTGGGCCACTCTAGCTAACAACACAGCATGATTGAGTCGGCCCCCAAACCCGTCCCAAGATTGACCAATTTGCCTACGGGTGTCTACCAGGCCCTTGCCAATGGAACTCAGCCCCTAGCAACCACAGGTGAAGCATGCTTTCTTCCTTTGCAGAGTACTTTGTTGTGCACCCGATGAAATCTCTTTTGTTCCCTTAAGCACAGGTGTTAACTACCTTTGATGCATAATTAGGAGCTTTTGATGAGCTCAGTAGTTCCTTGTTTAGGTTTTCTTGGGGAATGAATTGCAGTCATTTATCAGTATGCAGAAGATTTTTTCCAGGGCCCTCCCAATATACCAAAATTCACGCACACGCAAGCACTCGGCCTTGCAGAACCCACATATAGGAAAAATTCTCCATTTTTCATAGGTTTTGCATCACCCCATTACTGTATTCTCAATCTGCCTTCAGTTGAAAAATACTCATGTACAAGTGGACTCACACAGTTCAAACCCATGTTGTGCAAGGGTTAACTGTACTTGAATTTGAGGAAACATGAATCAGATGTCAAACAAAATAAATAATGTCAACCTTAAAATTTTTAAGATACAAAAGGTCTTGGAACATGGGCACTTACACACAACTTAAAGGAAGCTGGTGGATAGTAGAAACAGAAAGTGATTATAGGGTTTGCTTGCTCTTTTTTTTGAGACAGTCTAGCTCTGTCACCTGTGCTAGAGTGCTATGGCGTAAGCCTAGCTCACAGCAACCTCAAACTCCTGGGCTCAAGCAATTCTCCTGCCTTAGTCTCCTGAGTAGTTGGGACTACAGGTACAAGCCCAGCTAATTTTTCTATTTTTATTAGAGATGTGGTCTTGATCTTGCTCAGGCTGGTCTCAAACTCCTGACCTCAAGTTGTCCTCCCACCTCGGCCTCCTAGAGTGCTGGGGTTACAGGCCTGAGCGGCTGCACCAGCCAGGTTTGTTTGCTCTTTTGCCATTTTGCTGGTTTTTCTAAAAATTTGCTTTTTAGGTGAAATATGAAGGCATATGAAGGCATGTTTGTTGATGTGATATCTGTTTTTCATGGAAAAATGTTCTTATAGTAAATCTAAGGACTTCTATTTTTGTAATTTAAATATTGAGAATCTTTCTTATAATTTAAAGAGTTTTAAGTCATAAAACCTAGAACCTATATTCAAACATAAGTATATGGAAAAAACTGGGAATTCTAGTCTTAGCTGTGATTCAAACAAGTTACAATGATTTTGGACAGGACGATAATATTATGCCATCTGGCATAATATTTAAGAGAAAGTAGTTATACTATGTAATTTTTAAGGACTCCTTTAGTTTTATGGTTCATCCATATCTATGGATCTAACTGATGACTCTTTTATCATTATTTCCAGCTCCTGCCCAACCCTAACAAAATTTAGAAATATTTGCAAAGCTATGGTTTTCATATAATTGAAAATAGAATGAATATAGCATCACAATATAAATATAAACACACGTTTATAATGCAAAATAGAAATTTATGTGTAAGTCTACGGTATAAACATGTAACTAGTATGGTTCTGAGTGTTTTGTTGAAGAGGCAGCATTTTTGGATAGGTGATAAGTAAAGACAAATAAAATTATATTCATTTTGTAAAATTTGTCTGTCTTTTCCTTATTTCAGTAAAATCACTTATTGTTGTAATCAAAATTTTCATATAATGTACATTCTAATAAAGCTAATAACAAAAATACAACCTTTCTTAAGTTTTTATTAAATGCTATTTTTGTTAATTTTTAGTTAGATAAACTTTATTCTGCTGAGGCAGTAGCTACTAAAATTATCAATGAAAATTCTTAAAGCAATACTTAGATTCAAGAATGAACTAAGAATTTTTTATACCATTTTAAAATATTAGAATGTGGTCAATTGTGAAAAATCACTATCACAGATTCATAAAACTAGTTTAAATTTTCTTATAACGTATAACATGTATTTCTTAAGTCTTTCGTCTTTCAGTTTTTTGGATACTAGCATATTGTAAAGCAAACCAAAAATAATGATATGTTGCTCCATTTTTTAAAATCTCTTCTCCATCAAAACTCTATTTTGTCAAGTATTGGGCAGAAAATATTTTCTTTAGAACTTGGTTTTGAGATTCTTAGACATGAACTTCTTTTTCACAGTCAATGTTACAAAATTTTTGTTTTTTTCCCCTTAAATTCATAAGATTTTATTGGACTAGCACTTTGCTACATGTTTTACATGTGTTTGTACTCTAAAAATAGAAATAAAATATTACACACTTTAAAAAAATCAATAGCCAATCTTAGGTCAGCCTTTTTTTCTTTAAACTTTTGCTAACATCTTTATACAAATCAACTTCATACTGAATAATTGTGGCTAGCAAAAATTTTAAATTAATTTCATTTTTTGCCAAAGTGATTTTCTCCATGTTTGAGACATTCTATGATTTTGCTTAATTCTCAGAGTACATTGCCTATTTTGTCTATAATAAATCTATTTGCATTTTGTTTATGTAAAACCTAGTGTACCTTGCCTAGTTTCATTTCCATTTTGTGTCTGAAGTGGTTATAAAGTCACATTTGGTATGCATTTCATCAAGATGTTCCATGTTTTGTCAGGTCCAGAAAATATTATATACAATCTTTGAATTGTTCCAAAAAATGTCATCACTGTTGGCACAGTTGAGGCCTTATTTCCTCAAAACAAATTCAAACCACATGCTGTACAAAGCCCAAGGAATGCTTCTAGAGTTTCAGTGAAATATTTAGCTTGAACAATTTTTTTATTTAATAAATATGTTAGTGCCATTTTCATAAGTTACAGGGATTCTCAGACTATCCAAAGATTTGTGAGAAATAGTAAATGGTTGCCATTTTAACCACTAAGTGTTGGGGTGATTTGTGACACAGCACTATTGTGGCAATAGAAAATTGGTACAAAATTTGGTGTTCTGAAGCAGGATTTTACTAAAACAAACACCTGAAATATATGGCACAGGCTTCTGACTCAGGTGGCAAGTATAGGCTTTTTAAAAGCATCAAGGAAAACTGTTAGCAAAGGCTGGAAGAGAGCTAAGGAAACTCCTGTAACAAACTGGAAAAAATGTGTCCCATTTTAGTAGTAGCAAAATGATGTGCAAAACTGTCACCTGTGGTAACCGGAAATATAGAAAATGTGCTTAATGAACTTTTGGATTTGAGCAAGGAGATTCCTACACAAAATATTAAAATAGTCAGTTATTTCTTACTAGCTGCATATAATAAAGTGCTACATGAAATAGAAGAGAGAAAGAAAATACTGGTCCATTTGCAAGCAGAATTTAGAGGGAATATAGAGGGACCAGGACTTACAGGGTTGGAAAATAAAGCTGTTTCTCATTTTTATCCACTTGAGTCAGCATCATAGTATAAATATAAATGTACCTTTATAATACAAAACAGAAATTTATAAATATTGATAAAAATTTTCAAAGTAATATTAATATTTAAAAAAAGATCAAATCAAGGGTGTGACTGAAAGAACTCCTGCTAAGACCTCTGAAAGAATTAAGGTGGTACCTGGTATACCCCTGAGCCAACAAAAGGCTTCTAGAAATCATAAGGGGCTTCTCTTCTCGTGGCCTGACCTAACCAAAATAGCACTGACCAAGTCTAGAAAGCAGGCCCTGTTTCAATAGAACTGCAGTTGTGAATTTTCCCAAATGAGGTGTACACTTATCAGATTCATAGGAAATTTACAAAAATATTTTGCAGATTTGTATGCGTAAAAGTGCCACTAACTTGGACTAAAACAATATGAGACTATTTAAAATGTAAAAAGGTCTATGGAATCATAACTTTCTTTGAGCAGAAAGTAAGCCAAAATAATTGCTCAAGGAGCACACTTTCTCTTGCCTTCTCATGGGAGTTTTGATGACACAAGGAACAGACAGGTTATGCGAGAGAACAGGTTTCCCACTTTTTAATTGAGATCATGCAAAACATGAAAAGAGGAAGACTGAACAAGATGCAAGAAGGCTTAGTAGACTGCAGTAAGATTGGTTTAAAAAAATGGTAGAGGGGAGGAGAAGAGAGTAAGGAAGAGAGAGAGAAAAAAAAGGAGGGGGAGATTGAAAGTTATGGAATTTGTTTCAAAGAAGTAAGGTTTTAGTACACCAGTCTTGGAGAGTAAGAAGGATGCTGATATGCTTCCCTCTTCACCCTTTGAAAGGATAGCAGGGGAAATGATATAAAGGAAAGGTGAGTTTCAGATTAAAGATGAAGAATAGCTTGTTTATTCAGTAATGGTGCATAGCGAGGGTGATAATAAGTTCCTGATTCCATAGAATAGTCATATTTTATTACCTAATGCCCTGGGATCCTGTCCGGTTCACCATTTGTCCTGTCTAAAACATCCCAGTTTGGACAATAATTTCTATGATCATCTTACACAAATGATCTTTGGAGGGGCTTTTAGAGGGAAGAGAAGAGAGGGAATTTCGGTTTGGGGAGAAAAATTTATTTGTTCAATGTATGAATGAATGAGACTAACAAAATGATGGGATGAGGGGAGAGGAAGGATCAAGAAAGAGTCTTAAGTTTGTAGGGAAGTTCAGACGTTCCCTCTGAGGGTTCAATAATTGAGTCTGTTGAAATAAACAGACAATAGACAGCTTAACAGGAGGAGAAATACACGTACTTATTACAAGTACAAAATATATGACTCAAAGAAGGACCAGATGGTGGAAGATTAAATACCCTCTTCATATGGGAGAGAAAAGTGAGGGATGTAGATAATTTTAGAGGAACAGTAAATAATTTTGGGGGAGATGAATGGGCTTGAAGAACAGACCACGGCCTGGGACAAAGACCATCTGGGCTCTGAGTGTAGTGTCAACCTCAGTCTTTCTTTCTGAGACATGCATCAATTTCCCCCGGTTGATGAGATATCTGGGGGAGGGATTCACAGCAATCGAATATCTTCTGGAGGGTCCCACTTTAGGTAGATAGGGGCCAGAGAAAGCCCTTCCCTGCATTTGCTGCTCCCCAGGTACTCTGTCTGAAATCCAAAGCGGCATATTACGGAGCTTTGTTTTATGAGCCTGAACACATTCTTGGGGGTGACCAAGGATTTTTAGCATGTAAGATAAAGTGACATTAGCTGGCTTTAATGATTCATTTGTCTTTTTGTAGATAGACTCTAAAATCTCTGGAAATGATTTATCTAAGGCCTAGATTAATCCTGCTTCTAATCCAAGAAGGGTGAGTGGATTGCTTAGTTTCCCCATGTGAAGATAGTGGCATTCCCCTAGTTTGGGCTGTTTATTTGCTAAAAAAAAAAAAAATGTTCTCTTTGTCTAATATTTAGATTAAATGTTTCCTCTAAATTTAATATTCATTCCTCTTCAGTATATTATCTGCATTTTAGGAATCCATTCACTGGATGGAGTGTTGTTCTTTCTTATTTTTTGAAAAATATTTCCATGAGCTATATTCCATGCTTTGCTTTTACTCAATTTTAATAGATTCAAAGCAAGTACCAAGACAGAGAGAGAGAAAGAGAGAAAGAGACTTCATCAGTTTTATAATCTTGCTTCAGGATGGCTTTGCTATCACAGGAATTATCCAGGCTTGACAGGAATTAAAGAGCACAAGCGTAGGTCATGCCCAGCCAGGATGCTGTCAAGCACATTCTCTTGCTATACTTTTAAAGCTTAATAACTGCTGTCATGTGACCTCAGAAGTATGCCACATGGATAAATATTTTTTCTACTACATGATGCAGAAGTTGGCCTAGGAAGTCATGCACTGAAATCCAAGAGCTTGCCAGTGAAAATGTTTGGCACACTATGGCAGAGCCCGGGAGACTTGTCATCTCTGGAGGGGTCTCCTTCTGACACATGGTACATGTGATGTCATCTTTGAACCAGAATAAGTCTTTTAGGAGTGTGTCAGAGTGGATAGATTCCATTTTTCATGTACAATCTTTATATACAGTCACATGCTTCCACCTCTTGAATTTTAGGAATGTAACGCTGATGTCAAAATTGGCCAAGCTTCATTTCAAAGACATGAGACACGAGAAAGGCCTTAAGAGTTCAGTTACAGTAACTCAACAGCATGAGATAGTTTCCATTACACTGAGGAGAATAAATCAAGCAGATTTAGACAATTCAACTTCTAGATTCTTTCGGCTAATTATAGTCACAAGACAGAAAGAGCCTTCTAGCCAGGCTAGAAGAATAATTTAAGGAAGGGAAAAAACAAACAAACAAAACCCTCAATAGCTATTGATCAAAGTATTTTGCCAACACGTGTGAAAGGAGAGGCACACATCTGAAGGCAGAACTCTTTCTAGTACATGGTGACTGACAGTTCCCCAGCATTGCTGCTGCCTTTAAAAGCCCTGGCTTATTGGAGATCTACTCTGCAATTGAAAGAAAAAAAAGAAAAGAAAAAGAAAATAAATAAACCACCCCGGTTCACAAGCCATCAAGGAGTTCGAGTTTTAAGTGCTGGCTTTTCATTCTCCTTGCATGGCACCTTGCAATAAAAATGCCTCTTTCTGCCCCCGCAACTCTCAGTTCCACTGTCTGGCTTTCCTGTGCTGGGTGAGCAGACTCCAGTTTGGTTTGATAAACACTTACTGGGTGGAGAGTCCCACTGTGGTGAAGACAGCCTGGTATCTGTCTGAGGTATTGGATGCCCCAGTTAGTCCTTGGCTCATCTGAGTCATGGAAAAGAGGACTCCAAGCAAAGGTGGTCAGATCTGTGTTTGCGAGGAAATGGTGTGGTGCTCAGATGACCAAATCAAACCCAGAGCTGGGTGAAAGTTTTGCAATGAACTGTGTGAACCAGGCACTCCCAGATATTCCAGGATACCAGAGAGTTTGCTTACTTTGCATCATCGCGATGTGCAAAGCAGGGGGTGGCACAGCAACCTCCACTGCCCCATCGTATACAGTGGCTTCTTAGGCGGTATGAAATTATGACTATAGTCCAGAGAAGAATGTATTTGGTTGTATGGGAGGCATTACTTGGAAACTCAAAGAACCTTTCCGAGTTGGGGGGCAGATTATTCAATGGGGATTACATGAAATGTTACATAAGATACATGTGTTGGGGCTCAGGATGTGCCACCCCAAAATATGATTGTAGATGACCAGAATATGCCATCCCCAAAATATACTTCTTTGACATATTGATTGTTTTGAGCTGGTTATTTTGAGAAATTGTGGACAAAGGAGTGGCTCTAATTGTTTTCCTTTAGTAAAGGAAATTTACACCTATAAGGGAAATTTTCATTAGTGAGGGTATTTGCACCAGGAAGAAAGCTGCTCCTAGGATGACTTTTATCACTTGAGAGGCTCTTATATTCACCATACCTTTCCTCCCTTCACTCTCCCATAAATTGTCTCCAGTACCCCTCAAAAGCACCCGAAGCTCCTATTCCTTTCTATAACTCAGGATGCTGTATAAGCTTCGATCATCTTATCCTTTTTTGAGTCTCATATTTTTTTGTGACTCCCGTGCATATCTATGTACTTAAAATAGTTTTTCTCCTTTTAATGTGCTTTATGTAAATTTAATTCATAACCCAGCCAAAGAAGGAGGATGGAGGGAAGCCATTTTTCCCTCCCCTACATGCATCTTATGCAAGATGGGTTAGAGCCAATGAAATGTAAGTTATTATGTTCATTCGACCCCATTTATAAACACAAGCTTATAAAGTCTGGGACTACTCAAGTTTCAGATCTATAACAAATTATGAATTGCCACAGTCCCCACCTCCCTCTTACTGTCTCTTAAGCAAAGGGAATAAACTATGTTGTGTATTTCTTCATATTGATACCATGTCTTGGAATTTTAGCCTCTGTGGTATGTTGTTTTGTTTAAGCTGCAAGATATGTGAGCAAATTAATCAGAGGAAAAAAAACGGCCCACATGGGTGCTTTCTTAACCATGTTGGCTTCTTGACCAAACACAGTTTTAAATTAGATAGTCTCCGAATCTTAGTTTACTTGTTGGAAACTGTTGTTTAGGATTAACGAAACTATTTATTGTATTTGTTCCAAGGAAGAAAATGATGAAATCCTTGTTTTGTTTATAGATTGAGCCAACATATTTCAGACTGAGGTATCCAGAGGATATACATTCTTTTATAAAGTCTGGTTAGCATCCTGGGGAGAATCTGTTTGGTATTTGTTTCCTGTCAAACATGTTGGTGCAATTTTGCTGAGAAACAACCCACCAATGACAGATTGGAATCAAAACAATAAGCAACTTTCCAAGGAGAGTCTTAGAACCATCTTATAACACCTAAAGTTTTGTGATAAATTTTGTCTTGAAACAAAACAAAAGATTATTTCTTTTTAAAGTAAGGCAAGAAAAATCTAATTGTCTGAGGCACACAGATTAAATAGTTTTCTAACTGATAACTTAGTTTACTTTCTTAGGCAAAAACATGCTTTTTTTTCTATTTATCTCTTTTTTGAAGAGTCTAAGAATCCCTAAAAAATCAAGTACTCTCCCCCCTCCATCTGGTTCATCTGTACAGAGAGGTGTACAAAGGGCGTTGACTTAGCATATTTCATAGTAGCAAAAGGTTGGTGAAACTTTCGTAAATATAAATGTTTTAAAAAGTACATTTATATGTTTTATTCATTACCTGTATCTATGTAATAGAATACTATATGGCCTTAAAAAGAATGAATAAGATGCATATATACTGATAGGAAATGTGCTCCAAGAAATCCTGATAATAAAAAGAACAAGGAGCAAAATAATACATATATCTGCTACCATTGTGATTTAAAAAGAGAGGGCTAATAACTGATGTATATCTCTCGCGGCCCGCGGAGGGAGAACTAGGGTATGGGGAAGGCAGAGGAGGAGAAACAATTTTTTTTTATTATGATACAATCCTTTGTACTGTTTAAATACTTAAGCATGTAGCAATATTTATTTAAATTAAACAAATTAAATCATTGAAAATGTAACCCACATGTACAGTTTTGACCTTCCTCTAGTCCAAGCACACATCTTTAAGCCCTAATTTGTTCTTTTACTTGAGTATAAGGAGGACACAGACCGTTCCAGGGGACTTAAAGATCATCTGGTCAAACTGCCCCATTTCATGGTTGAAGGTGCTTCTGCCCGGAGTGGAAGATACTTACCTAGGATCACACAACTTGTTAGTATCACAGTACAGAGTAGAGCCCCAAGCTTCTTAATTCTGGGGAAGTGCTCTTCTCACTCCACGGCCTTATAGGAGAGAAATAAAGAGCCTTAGCTATAACAGTGACCTTCTCCTCCGTTCCTCATCCCTGGTACTGTTTTCTAAAGCTGGCATCTCTCCATCTCGTGACCCTGCTTAGACTTTAGGCATCAGCTAACTAGAATAACAAAATCATAAAATGTCCTAACTCGGGCCTTTTTGATTTGAGATATGTGGATGGGCTCCAGGAAGTCCTGGATCTACAATAATAAAGAGCTAACGACACTGGGGAGAGAAGTTCGGTTTTCCATGAGCTTCATTGCCAAGTAAGATGAAGTACACTTTTATACCTGGAAGAGACCTCAGAATCCATCAAGTCTAACCCTGCTCAGATACACAAATGTCCTTGACAGTAACTTGCTTTTCTTCCTTCTGGATGCTGGACAATCATCACCAACAACAGTAAAATTCACTTGGACATTTAGCTCTAGTTTAAAGCATTGGAGTGATTTTGGTTTCCTTTAGTTGAATTTTTATAGTGGTTTTATTTTAAATATTAGCCTGCCTTATATATTTTAAAAATAAAAGTATTAAGGAAGTAAAGTCTTGGTTGAACAAAAGCCGTAATTTATTTAACAAATACTTACATAGTGCTTACTATATGTGAGGCACTGTTCTAAATACTTCATAATGACTAAGTCATTGAATCCTCAGAACTACTCTATGAGGTAAGGCTGCTCTTATGCCCATTTCACAGGTGAGCAAACTGAGGCACAAACAGATGGGGAAAACAGTTTAAATGATGGCACCAAAAATCATTTGCCCAGTAAGAGGCAGAACTAAGATCTAAACTCAGGCAGTCTAGATCCAGCATTTATGCTCTTAAACACTACGTTTTCCTATTACGGATATGAAAAGAGTATTTTATTTTATTTCATAGAAGATGATCATCATCAGATATTGCCACATACCTTGCACTGGCTTTAGGATTAAAACACAAATATCTATATTTTTTCTTTTTTCTTTATTTTAGTTCTAATAAATAATGTATCAAGTGTATATATTTTTTAGAGAATTACATGCATATTTAATTTGACCAATCTGATATCCTTTCATACTTCTCTTTGCATCAGTATATGTACTCAATTCTCACATTTTACTTGATTTTTTATTGCAAAGGTAGCAAATTGGCAGCTGTGAATCAAATTGACTTACATATATGTTTTGGCTGATATAATTTTTAAGAATTTACTTTTTTCTTTATTTTCTTTCTGTCATTGACAACATTTACAAACTAGGAAATTGGCCATAAAAGTCTAGGTTTTTGGCTTCTTTTTGAAAAGTCAGAAGCTATAGTGAGCATTGGGCTTACACTCAGGCATGAAATTATTAGGCTGCATTGCGAAGTGGCTGACCTTTTAGATGGGGCTTGTGTTCTCCAGTTGGCCATAGTTTTTACCAGTTTGTTTTGGTTTGCTTGATATCTGCATGCATTTGGGTCATGACAGTGAAATTAGATTATATACATATCTTTAGAGGCAAAGAAACAGATTAGTGACTGAGGTTTAGAATGAGAGAGTTACTGGTGAATCAATGACAGGAAGTAACCTAAGATAAGCAGGCAGTTGAAAGTTTTGTACATAAGTGGTTGTAAAGGAATAGTCTGTACATTTTTTTAAAAATCACGATAATGGCTAAATACCCATTGAATGCGTACTAAATACAAGATTTCTTATAGGCATCAGTCCCTTTAACTCCTATAATCCTAGGAGGTAGAAAACTGAGACATAAAGAAGTTGAGTTACTAGTACAAGATTGCACAGCTAATATACAGCAGAGCCTGGACTTAAACCAGGCAATCTGGTTCTGGAATGTGTTTTTTATATTATGCCATACTTCCTTTCTAAAAACTCTGTGAAAGAAGTCCCTAGCACTGTCAGAGAATGGGATTTGCTGGTACTTCATATGATGGCATGATAATTGCTATGCATTACCATGTGAATTATCAACTGCCAGGAGATAAGACCAGTTAAGGACTTCAGGTAGTAGAAAGACCTCAAATCTAGCATCTGGCCTTTTAGTTTAGAGGCCCAGAAATCATATTTCTTCCATTTGTACAAATCACAATAAAAATCACCAATATATTTGTAACCCAGAATTACAGAAACTGAACAAGGATTTTGAGAAGGCATCATACACACAGGTGAGTGGCAGGGTCCAGCTTACTGGCATCCTTGGAGCTCCTGGCCAGAGCAGAAGGTGAACATTGTCAAAACTGTAACAAGGGGTCGAGAAAGCCATGTCCTGCTCCAGGGTAGGGTAAACAGTTCAAATCACAAATTTCTAGGGTTCCAAACTTTTTTGCACGTCAGAATCACCTGGGGGAAGTTGTATAAATGAATAATTGAACATAGAAATGTTCTGCTTTATTTCAGACTTACTAAGTTACATACTCCAGAGCTTATCTTGCATTTTATTGAGTTACTGAGCTGATGCAATTGCTTCTGGCCCATTGATTGGTATTTGGAGGTTGTTCTAGTTGGAAGCTGCCTTTTAGGAGTGGTAGTGGTCAGCATGTGATAGATACAGAGTCAGAGATTGGAAGGTACGTTTCCATTAATGCAAGTGAGAAGAAATCAGCTCTGGGGAAAAGGTTAGTAGAAATCAAGTGAGAGAGTCAAGTACTGAGCTAGCTGAGCCGGGGATTAGGCAGGGGTCCAGTCTTAGGAGAATCAATGCAGAAGGCAAGTGAGGCAGCATCAGTGCTTAATGAGAGGGTTTAAGAAGTTGCCTCAAAGTGAGGCCCTAGCTGTATGTATGGGAAGCCCTGGCAGAGGAGAGGAAGCAAACCTAGATTTAACTGGGAGGTGTCAACTGTAATATCTGAAATCAGACCAAATTATGATAGACATGATAGTTACGGATTAGGGAGCAGGGAAGTGAACTCCTACCCCACAAATGGTAGACCAAGGAGGATTTGAAATGAATAGTTGAAAAGATAATTACATAAAGGTCACCTCTGCCCTGCATAGAACTGAGGGATGATTAAAAAGAGTTAATAGCATCTGTAGAGTTCACTTATTAAAAATAACCTTTTAGGATATATTAATCAGCATTGGTTGTGTTATGCTATAACAAACCCAAAATCTCAGTGGCTTGCAACAAGAAAGTTTATTTCTTGCTTTTCCAAAACCCATGTCCATTATATGTTGTCCTTACTTTGGGGCCCAGGCTGATAGAGTAGCCACTATCAGGAACATGCTACCATGGCAGGGACAAGAAAGAGCTCAGAGGGTATCATAGCAAGAAATAAATGTGAAACCATCCATATCAAAATAATGTAGAGCCATAAGGTATAAATAATAATCAAAGTCTGATTTTTACAAAAGTATATTTATAGCCAGAAGTTAACCATCCGTTGTTTCCTAACTTCCTTGCTGCTGTAACTGGTTACTGCTTAATGGCACTATCCTCCCTGGCAGGTGCAAGATTTATGACTTTCCCCAACCGCTTCTGTAAATAACACTGCTGCAAATCCTAAGACTGGTCTTCGAGATATTTTTCAGACTCTGCATTCCAGGGGGACCTACTGACACCAACGAGACCCGTGGGTAGCCATGGGAACAGATCCAACAGCCCTGAGAACCCCTACCCAGGAAATCTCCCACCCGAGAATATAATTTCTGTGTCCCAACCCTGTGAGTTCACCCCTACCAATCAAGAGACCCAATTCTCTAGTCCTTTGTTTGCCAAACCACCTTTAAAAACTCAGCAACAAAACTCTCGAGGAGAAGGATTTGAGAAATTACTCCCATCTCCCCACCTGGCACCTTGCAAAATAAAAGTCTTCCTCCGCTGCAACCTCTGCCGTCTCAGTATATTGGCCTTCACTGGGCAGTGGGCAAGGGACTAGGTTGAGCTGTAACAAATGGTCAGCCAGAAAATGGCACGCATTGTTTGTGCTTTCAGCTTGTTGGCCGGAGTGATTACATGATGTCTACTGACCACTGGGAGCCAAAGAATGCTACCATCCCATGTGCCTGGAAAGCAGAGAGCCGGGAATATTCAGTGAACAGCATTTAGTACTACTAACTTTTTCTCTGAATAAGAGACAAAAGTCCTTTCAGAGTTTTAGTAATTTCTTAAATGCCAAGAAGAATTATATCACTTAATCAACAGAGGTGATGTCATTTTAAGGTGACTACTGGGCTCTCTCTCTGCTGTCTATGGCACTGTGCTCCACACTTACCCTGCTGAAGAGATGGGTCTCCCTGGACATGTTTGTATTATGTCATTGCCTTTTCCCATTACTGATTGGATCAGGGATCAACACCTATCCCAGTGGATGTCAGTCTGTTGGCTAGCCTGTAAACAAACATATTTTCTGAGATCATAGAGTTGTCAAATGGATATGCACCTATGAACTAAATCTATGAACTAAATGGTTCTATAGGGTTGGGCCTAGGGTAGGCATTTTGGGCTGTGTGGTCAGAGAGAGAGAGAGAGAGAGAGAGAGAGAGAGAGAGAGAGAGACTCTTCTTCTATCTTCAGTGGTTCCCTAGATCCCAGCTCCTATTCCCAGGAGATTCAGTTCTGCTTCATTTTTGTGAGATTGCTTTATAACCTTACAATAAATACTCATTTTATTTGAGCGACTTTATTGTCCACATGAATGAACTGAGAAGCCTAGCCATTCTGCCTTTATGAGATCATCATCCCCTAAGCCAGATCTATGCAGAAATTCTGGGACTCGGAGGAAAAATGGCAGAGTAAAGGTGACCTCCTGGCTCCCTGCTCCCAGAGAAAGAGGAAGAACTCAGTGTGCTATGCACGAGTGGATTGCTCCGCTGCAAGAACAGCGTTGTGAAATGGCAGAGAAACAGCGTGGGACACACAACACAGGGGAAAAAAAGGTGAATGGGAGATAGGATTGCGAAGTCTGGAGAGTGCGAGATAAACAATAGAGAACAGAGCGTGGGACAGCAGTGCCCGCCTGGCCAGCGAGTGCAGTGTGATCTGACCCACAGGAGAACGTTCTGCTTCCCCACTGACCTCCACACCCACTCAGACAGGGACATGTCTGAAGTTGGTGCAAAATTGCGGCAGGAGAGGTTGGACTCTGTGGAGAGGAGACAATAATGGGAGGCATCTTGAACTCCCCGGAGCTCTGTGCCAGGACTGCACTGGGTGGGGGAGGGACTGGTCTGAGCTACCACTCAAGGGAGTTAGGAGACAGGCACCTCGCCTCTGGCAGTTGCAGGGACCAGAGCAATGGAGCTGAACACTGAAAAGGGGACTCTATCCTGGAAACCACTGCTGGCCATTAGGCCGGCTCAGGGCGGGTCAGAAAGAGCAAGACCTCCTGCCAGACAGGCATGAGATTGTGGGAGGGCGACACAGACAATGGGGCATCCTGATGACTCGCCTCCCCAATCCAGCATCTGCCGACTCCTGAGCACTTGCCCCGAGTGCTAGCGCTCTGCGGGCAGGCGGCCACCATTTTGGGGGTTCACAACCCAGACGCTGTGGTGCCCTACTATTTCGGGCAGCTCCCTTCCCCCAGCCCAGGGACTCTCGCGATAGGCTTTGCCCTTCCGTGACCTGTTGTCAACTAGCCGGCCCATTTTCCATGGGTGAATTTTGAATACTTCCCCAGTCATGGGAGGCTAACACCCGCAGGATTCACAGGTGCTGTGGCTCTGGGCAGACTGGGGCAACTACTCTCCCTCTAGCACAGCAACTTTCATACCAAAAGTGGTAGGCTCCACCCCTGGAGGTAGGGAGAGACAAGAAAAGCCACTTTCCCTGTGCGACTGGCGTGAATCTGCGGGGCCTTGGTGCAGATCAATAGTTGACAGCCCAGTGACTCTGCTTGTCAGACTGGCTGAAGTCATCCAATAGGATCGTAACTCTGGGGCCTGATCTCCATGCCCTGTCTGCTGCAAACAGTGAGGTTCGCAATCAGGGAAGGAAAATCCTGGCCAGAGGCCACAGAAGGTTAACCAAGTAACCTCTCTCATCAGGAGCAGCCTCCTAAATGTGGTAGAAGAACCCTGAACAACATATTAGTGGCTCCCCCTAGTGGCAGATCAAACAACCATAGAAGCACACACATCCAGGCTGGTAGGCAGCTGCTGCAATCTGCCTTGCTCCTAAACACCACCTACTGGCTCAGAAACTAAACAGGGTATTCTTATCCAAACAAAAATCTAAAAGTAAGAAGCAACAGCTGATCCAGATAGGAAGGAATCAGTGGAAGAACTCTGGAAATATGAAGAATCAAACGGAAAACATACCCCCAAAGGGGAATACCAGCTTTCTAGCAGTGGACATCAACCAAATTCAGAACACTAAAATAACAGAAGATGAATATCAAACATGGATTGTAAGAAAACTCAGTGATATGTAAGAAAAAATGAATACCCAACACAAAGAAAACACACACAAAAAGCCAAGACTTGGAAGAAAAATTCACTAAAGAAACTGAAATATTAAAGAAAAATCAAACCAAACTCCTGGGAAGGAAAAATTTATTCAAGGAATTGCAAAACACAGTGGAAAGCCTCAAGAACAGGGCAGATCAAACAGAAGAAAGAATCTTAGGGATTGAAGATAACACCTTTCAATTAAACAAGTCAGTTGCAGAGATAGAGTAGAGAAATAAGAGAAAAGAGCAAAGCCTACAAGAAATGTGGGATTATGTGAAGAAGGCTAATGTGAGAAGCATAGGCATCCCTGAGGGTTAAGAAGAAAATACAGAAGGGTTGGATAAGCTATTTGAGGATATAATAGAGGAAAATTTCCAAGGCCTTACTAAAAATCTAGATATCCAGGTACAAGAAGCTCAAAGGATTCATGGGAGATTCATTGCAAACAGGAAGACACCGCAACACATGGCCATCAGACTGACCAAAATAACCACCAAAGAGGCCCTCCTATGAGCTGTAAGGTGAAATAAACTGGTAACCTACAAAGGAAAACCGATTCAAATAATGGCAGACTTCTCAACTGAAACCTTACAAGCAAGATGAGACTGGGGCTACATTTTCACTCTTCTCAAACAGAATAATGCCCAGCCTAGAATCTTGTACACTACAGAACTAAGTTTTGTATATGAAGCAGAAATAAAGACCTTCTCAGATAAGTAAAGACTGAGGGAATTCACCAAGACAAGGCCTGCCCTCCAAGAAGTACTCAAAACAGTGCTACACATGGATCAGCACAATAAACGCTCACAAATGTAAAATAACTCAAAAGCTAAAGGTCAAAGGCCAGATACCATAATGGCTCAAGAGAGGAAACAAAGCAGCAAGTTCAACTCAACAGGATGAACAGAAATCTGCCCCACTTATCAATTCTCTCGTAAATGTGAATAGCTTGAACTGCCCACTAAAGAGACATAGGCTGGCCTAATGGATATATATACAAAAGCCAAGTATCTGCTAATTTCAGGAAACACATCTAACCTGCAAGGACGCATTCAGACTCAAGGTGAAGGGGTGGAAAACAATACTTCAAGCAAACGGAAGCCAAAAGAAAGCTGGTGTGGTAGTTCAGATTTCAGATAACTTAGTCTTCAAATTAACAAAAGTAATGAAAGACAGAGAGGTCTTTCATTCATGATAACTAGAATTTATATAGAACTCAGGAAAATCAGCAAGAAAAAAAATCAAACAACCCTATCAAAAAGTGGGCAAAGGATATGAACAGAAACTTTTCAAAGGAAGATAGACTAATGGCTAACAAACATATGAAAAAATGCTCAACATCTCTAATCATAAAGGAAATGCAAATCAAAACCACAATGAGAATTAACTTATCTCCAGTGAGAATGTCCTTTTTCAAAAAGTCCCAAAACAATAAATGTTGGTGTGGATGTGGAGAGATAGAAACACTCATACACTGCTGGTGGAAGTGCAAACACTACAACCTCTGTGGAAAGCAATATGGAGTTATCTCAAAGAGATACAAATAGAACTACCATTTGATCCAGCAATCCCATTACTGGGCGTCTACCCAAAAGAACAAATGGCATTCTATAAAAAAGACATCTGCACTAGAATGTTTATAGCAGCACAATTTGCAATTGCAAAGATGTGGAAACAACTCAAGTGCCCATCAATACATGAGTGGATTAATAAAATGTGGTATATGTATACCATGGAGTTCTACTCAGCCACAAAAAACAATGGTGATCTGGCACCTCTTGTATTATCCTAGATAGAGCTGGAGCCCATTCTACTAAGTGAAGTATCCCAAGAATGGAAAAACAAGCACCACATGTACTTACCATCAAATTTGTTTTAACTGATCAATACTTAGATGCACATATAGTAGTAACATTCGTCGGGTGTCGGGCAGATGGGGGGGAAGAGGGTATATACACATTTCATGAGTGTGGCATGCACCATCAGGGGGATTGATACCCTTGAAACTCTGACTTGGGTGGGGCAAGGGAAATATACATAACCTAAACATTTGTCCCCCCATAATATGCTGAAATAAAAAAGGAAAAAAAAAAAAGAAATTCTAGAACTCACGCTGGGGGGTATATTTGGGGACTAACAGGAAAAAAACTCACTATAAACCTGTATTAACCTAGCACTCCAGGAGGCCGAGGCAGGCAGATTGTTTGAGCTCAGGAGTTCGAAACCAGCCTGAGCAAGAGCAAGACCCTGCCTCTACTAAAAATGGAAAGAAATTATCTGGACAACTAAAAATACATAGAAAAAATTAGCTGGGCATGATGGCGTGTGCCTGTAGTCCCAGCTACTCGGGAGGCTGAGGCAGCAGGATCGCTTGAGCCCAGGAGTTTGAGGTTGCTGTGAGCTAGGATGATGCCACGGCACTCTAGCCCGGGCAACACAGTGAGACTCTGTCTCAAAAAAAAACAAACAAAAACCTGTATTAACTTCATTTTCTTATTTTCTGTATTCTTGATGCTCAGGCATTTTGGGCCTCACTGGTCTGGGTGATACTGCCTCCTCTCCTAGGGCTAATTAATTCCTAGAGATAGCGAACAACTTGCCTGGGAGGGTGCCTTTCGTATGCAAACTAACCAATCCAAAGCCCACTCCATGCCCTTACACTCCAGGCCACTATTCCCCTGCCCTAATCACCCCAGGGCAAGATACCAGACAATTCTGTACAGTCTCTATACCCCTGGGCCTGCAGAAATTATTCAACTGGACAATTCTAAACCTGCTAGGCCTGTCTACCTGCCTTTCCTGTTCCTTCCCACAAAAACCACAATGAGGGCCCCTGTCCTGCTTCCCTTCACTCCCTCTGCCTTGTTCCTCTTGTGTCTCCCCCTGAGTTGTGTGCTGCGCCTCCTGGTGCTAGAGAACTGTGAGTGGAAAAATTTCTTCCTTCATGGCAGTCATTTTCATGTCTACATGTCTCACCATATCCGATTAAAACAAACTCCAGGTGAATTTTAAAACTTAATCTCTCTCTGTTTTCTTCTGGGCCTCAATGTTTTGGCATCTATTGGTTTACTTATCTGAAGAGCAAGGACCCTTTGTTCTTGATGGTGGTCCTCTTGGATATCTAAGTTATAAGGTGTCTACTGGCATAGAAAGTATCCAACAGAGCAAAGGAAGTACTTTTACCCACCTGCTTTAAGTCTGTATTTGTGATTACAATGAATTATCCTTTCTAAGCACATTTTTATGCAAAAAGTCAGTACTAATTGTCCTAGGCAGAGTTGAAAACACATGGACACATTCTTCCTCTTTCCTCTAGACACTATGCAGACCAAGATCCTTTTATTATGACAAAAAACAATGACTTAATTCTGTCAGAATTAAATTAAATTACTGATATTAATGTTCTCCTGTTAAGGCTTTAAGTGGAATCTGGGACATGAGTAGTAGGTAGTGTTTGGCTTAGGGACATAGAAATGCCTGAATCATGTTTTGATGTATCTCCTTAGGGAAGATGCACTGTACAATTCTCCTTTCTCTACGTACCTCTCTGTGTAATAAGCTGGCATTCAAGCACATAGCATGTTTGTTGAAAATATTCGCCTCCCAGCCCCCAAATCTCATGGTAGGAGAAGACTTAGTAAAACAACGCTTTCCCCCCCAGCCCCAGTGTAAGAATAGAAAGTATATCCCAGCAGTCTTGGGTTCCAGACACCAGATTTTTTTTCTGGTACAGGAAAAATGGGCTATACAAGCTCAATTTGCTAGGTAAGAAAACCCTGTGTTTGTTACCAGGTGTATTTGTCAGAGTTTAGTCACGAAAACAAAAATACATCAAATATTTCCAGCAGAAAGGAACTTAATATTGAGAGTTGAGATTACAGGGAAGTGTAGAAAGCTACTGCTGAAGCCACAGCCACTGCACAGCCCCCAAACAGAAGACTGAGAGAAGAAGTATGAAGTCTGAGGTAGCTGCTGGCTCCTAGTCTGCCACCAGCATTTCTACAGCAAGAATACATTCTTTTGCATGTCACTTGTGTGCCTCTCCTTTGTTATGTGTACTAGAATGCTAATGGGATGGGACCATGGGAAATGTAGTTCCTAGGCTTCCAGCCCTGTGATATCAGGAGAGAGTGTAATAGGGGCAGGAGTGATGCTGAGTGCTAAAAAAAAAAATCTGCCACAACATTTTTTAACAGGACACTACAATGCCTTATCACTCAAGGACAAATGTGTTCTAAAGGGCTAAAGATTTAAAATGCAGTCACAAAGACCTACCCTGGTTCAAGGGGAGGGAATACAGACTCCATCTCTGGAGGATAGGAAACCTGAAGAATTTGTGAAAATATTTTCAAATGATCATGGTATATTATAACTATTTTTTTAAATTTATTAAGGCTTTCTTTGTGGATTTATATATAGGAGATTTTCACAAATGTTGCATGTCTATTTGAAAAGGAGGTAGGTTCCCTTTTACTGTGGCAGAGAGTTTACTACAGTTCTATACAATCAACTTTATTGATTGTGTTATTTAGAGCTGTTGACATCTTTTCTAGTTTTTCCCACTTGATTTTTCTAGGTTTGACATGGGTGTGTTGGTCTATTGTTATTAGTGTTTGTCTCTTTCTTCATTCGTCTCCTTCAGTTTCTGCTTTATAAAGTAGTGGAATGGCCTGAAAAAGGGTAAAAATGTTTCCTGTCTCTTTAAAACCTCCCCCACTCCTTTCAGAAATTAAAACCTGCATCCCTGCCTCAGGTCAGTGGTTGGGAGGGGCAGGGGAGCATCCTTTTTGGAAATTAAAACTTGCATCCCTGCCCCAGGCCAGTAGTCAGGAGAGACAGGGAGTGTTCTTTGTTCTTTGTACCACAGGAGTGGTTCAAGGGAATTGTCTGGGTGGAGGTCATGAGGAGATCATGAGATTGTCTTAGCCTTGATGGGATGAACCAGAACCATCAACTATAGTTGAACAGCAAGAGCCTGAAGCTGAAAACCTCCCCTTTAAAAGCCCTGTATGCCTGCTCAGAGGTAGGACATTGGTACTTTAAGATGGGAGTCTGACAATCTCCTCATTTGCCAGCAAATTAATAATTTTCTCTTTCATTCTCCTCAAACCACTTGTCCCCGTTCTTCTGATGTGGCCTCAGGGACAAGTGCTGAGCTTTCAGTAACATATAGTTATCAATAACATTTTTATTGTGCATTTTAGACTTAGATATTATAAAGAGTACTTTTCTTCATCTCATTTCATATTTTTGGCCTAAATTATGCCTTGTCTGATATCAAGATTGTGATTGTCACTTTTTGTTTATTTACATTTTTATGTGCTACTATCTCATCTGAATCAACATCTTTTTAAGTCTTCTTGTTTTGGATAGTTCAATAAATACAGATTAGAGTTGTGTTTTACTTTAGGAGCCAATCTGAATTTTTTAATAGGTATGAAAATCCTATTTCCATTTAATCAAATAACCAATACTTTTAGTCTTAGGCTTGTCATGTTGTTTTATGTTATTTTTACTCTGTGCATATGTATATATATATATACATATACATACACACTTCTAATAGGTAAAATTGTTCTTTTTTGGCAGTTTTTATATTTAGGAATTTAAAAAATTTTTGATTGTTACCTTTACTAAGCATATGTTTTTTAATCCTAACAACAACCTGTGAAAAAGGTGATGCTATATAACATGGCCAAGAAAGTACAGTTGAAGAACCAGGATTTGGGATTATAGCCCATGTCCTGAAGCTGTCCTGTACTTTAATTCAGTAGTTACTAGGCTTACAATGCTATACTTTCTTTCTCCAGTAAATTATCTTTTCCATTTTTACATAAGCTTCAGATTGTGTTATTTTCTAGTCCTCAAATTTTAAAGATACACCTCCATGGATGCATCTAATGATGTTTTATCTGTAGCATCTATACTGCATATTGGTTACCAACTTTCTGATAATTAGAATAAAAAAACTACATGTCACATTAAAAGTTTATTGAGGGGCTTCTGTTAGAATGTTGAAAACTGGAAAAAAAATCACTCCTAAACTAACAACAAAAAAATAGTCAAAGAACTCACAATATTTAATTGAATGAGTTGAGGTTGTAGAGCAACCAACTACTTGAAAACTAAAAGACAGGTGGCTCCATTAAAAGAAGGGGAGTGAGCTCACCTGGGGTAGAGCATGAGAAAATGATGAGACCACTAAACAAGTGGGTAAAAACAAATTACCTAAATTTTTAATGAATTGCTAAAGGCTAACTGTGGGCAAGTATAAGAGTATAGAACAAGGATTGGCAAACTTATTCTTGAAAGGCCAGATAGTAAATATTTTAGGCTTTGTGGGCCATAAGGTATGAGTTGCAACTACTCAACTCTGTGGTAATGGTACAAAAGAAGTCATAGACATTATGCAAATGACCAGGTATAGCTGTGTTCCACTGAAAACTTATTTACAAAAACAGATGACTAGTCCACAAGCCATTATTTGCTGACCTCTTATACAGAATACCCAAGAATAGGAAACACGAAGGCAGTTTGTACCCACTTGCAGGCTCTTCCACAGATCTCACTGGTTGCTCATGAGAATGCTTGGAAGCAGGGCAATAGACCAAATAGAACCCCTTGCAATGCAGTACTGAGGTAGAGGAACAGCAGTGGGAAATACAGAAAGCTGTGCTTGCATCCTTCTTCCTACCTTTTCTATGAAACAAAACCTTAAACCAATGGGGGCAGGGCAGCAAATACTAGCCCTCTCAGACATAGATGAAGACCCATTAGAGCTAGAGGAGGAAACAGAAAAAGTATCTTCTACCCCTGAGGGAAGGACAAGAGATTACTTTTAGCTCTGACTATCAGAAGTTTACTACTGCTGGTTGAGGGGCAGAATCACTGAGAAAGCCCTTCCTGTGAGATGTAAAGGGACAGCTTTGCTTAAGAACTAGGATAAAGGAAGAAACAGAATGTTCTCACTCTCCGCCACCAGGCTAGCTAGCATTGAATAGCAAGTAATGTTAGTCTATGAATGAGAGAGGGGCAAGAAGATGAAGAGACCTTTTCTGAGGTTCAGGCTCACAGAGAAAGACTAAAGTTGAGGGTGAAAGAAACATTAAAATAATCCTCTGAAAACCCAATCCCTACCCTAAGCACAAGGTACTACAAGAGGAATCTGAGGCCATTGGTGTACTGGTGTACACACAGAACTAACAAAACCCAAACACTATTAAAATCTTGACTATACTGATTCAATTCTTCACATTAAGTGTGCAGTATAAGAAGTGTGCCCAATTCCAGGCATAAGTACTTTGTATCTCAGTATTCAATCAAAAATTATGAGACGTACAAAAATGCAAGACAAAGCATCTTTCTTTTTTTTTTTTTTTTGAGACAGAGTCTCACTGTGTTGCCCGGGCTAGAGTGCCGTGGCTTCAGCCTAGCTCACAGCAACCTCAAACTCCTGGGCTCAAGCGATCCTACTGCCTTAGCCTCCCGAGTAGCTGGGACTACAGGCATGCGCCACCATGCCCGGCTAATTTTTTCTATATATGTATTTTTAGTTGTCCAGATAATTTCTTTCCATTTTTAGTAGAGACGGGGGTCTCTCTCTTGCTCAGGCTGGTCTCGAACTCCTGACCTTGAGTGATCCTCCCACCTTGGCCTCCCAGGGTGCTAGGATTACAGGGGTGAGCCACCGCGCCTGGCCAAAGCATCTTTCTGTCAAGAGACAACACAATCAACAGAGCCAAACTCACACATGACACAGATGTTAGAGCTATCAGGCAGAGAATTTGAAAACAAATAAACAAACTATAATTAATATTTTAAAGGTTCTAGTGTAAAAGGTGGATAACATATAGAAACATATGGGGATTTTTATCAGAGAAACGGAAACTATAAGAATGAAATAGAAATGCCAGAAATAAAAATATAGTAATAACAATAAAGATCAGTCAAAATAAATGATTCAAACTAAAACAAAAGGATGGAAAAAACCCAGAGCATCCAAAAATTGTGGGGCAATGTCAAATGATCTAATGTATGGGCAACTGGAATCCCAGAAGGAGAAAAGAAAGAGAATGGAAAAAAAAAAATTTGAAAAGACAATGGCTGGGCATTCTTCCTAAATCGTGAAAGATTTCAAATCACAGATCCAAGAAACTCAGAGAACACTCAGAAAAATACATATTAAAAATAAAGAAAGACAGGAGGAAAGAAAAAGAGGAAGAAAGAGAGAAAGGAACTAGACCTCTCATATTCAAACTATTGAAAATCAAAGATTAAGATAAAGTCTCGAAGGCAGCCAGAAGAAAAAAGACCTACACAGAAGAACAAAGATAAGAATTATAGCAGACTTCTTATTAGAAGCTATTCAATCCAGAAGACGATAGAGGGGCATCTTTAAGGTGTTGCAAGAATAAAAAGAAAACAAAAACAAAACAACTATCATCCCCTCAAATCAGTGACCAGTTAATATACTATTGAAAAGTAAAGAAGAGATAGACATTTCATACAAGCAAAAACAAAAGAGAATTCATTATCAGCAAACTTTCCCTACAAGAGATGTTAAATGAAGTTCCTTAGGCAGATGGATTACATCAGACAGAAACTTGGATCTACACAAAGAAATAAAAAATGGTAAAAATGAAAGTAAATATAAGATATATCTTCTCTTATTTTAATCACTCAAAAAGCTAAATGACTATTTTTAAAAAGCAGTAGCACTGTATTGTGTATATACAATACATAAATGTTTATTTTTTACTTTTTATTTTTCTTTTTTGAGACAGAGTCTTTGCTCTGTTGCCTTGGCTAGAGTGCTGTGGCATCATTTTAGCTCACTGCAACCTCACACTGCTGGGCTCAAGTGATCCTCCTGCCTCAGTCTCCTAAGTAGTTGGGACTACAGGTGCATGCCACCACGTCAGGCTAATTCTTCTATTTTTTGTAGAGATGGGGTCTTGCTCCTGTTCAGGCTGGTCTTAAATTCCTGTCTCAAGCAATCCTTCCGTCTTGGTCTCCCAAAATGTCTAGGATTACAGGCATGAGCCACTGTGCCCAGCTCATAAATGTTTATTGAACTCATTTTAATATTTGTTTATTGGGAAAGCCTGTCAAAATTTGTTGTGATTCAAGATCATTATTTAGCATACAACTCACTCAACCACTGACCAACCATCCACCAAAACTACAAAAAAACTTCCAGTGGTTTTAACATAAAAAAAAATTCTGTCTATAAAGAAACTTACTGTGTGAGTTCTTATAGGGGATATTTATTGTGGTTCAATTTCCAAGGATACTTACTGCCTTATAATTCTGACATTCTTTATGCCTTAGAGAAAAAAAGAGCTAAATTGCCCAATTTGATTCACAACAGAATTCTTCATTTGTTTATAACCATTTTTTCAACAGTGCCCTTAAATTTATGGTATCCATTGTCTACTTTCTTCTCATTTCCCCCAAATTCCTGTTCTGCTTTTTATCAAATCAGTTTTCTTTTGAGAGAGAGAGAGAGAGAGAGAGAGAGAGAGAGAGAGAGAGAGAGAAAGAAAGAGGAAGGAAAGAGAGGGGAAGGAATAGGCTTTTATCATAGCATCGAAAACCTATTTTATTATATAATTTTTCTTGTTTGGGGGCAGAAATGGATTTGTAAAAAAAACCCAAGAATTTCATAGTTTCTCACAGATGTTCGTGGATCTTTTTCTGTGCATATAAATGGTCTATTATGCTTCTAGGTTAAACCAAACATTTAACTGAGTTTTCATATGTTTCTGTGTTGGACTATGGGTGAAAATAGTCTGCCACTATAATTTTGTGGTGCTCAGTAAATATAAATTTGATACAACCAGAAGTGATGTAATGTGGTAGTTCAGAAACCCCATTCAACTTAGACCCCAACTGTTTCAACAGAAATTAGCAGTTCTCATGCTTTCTATTCATCCCATAAACCTCCACAGACTTCTTACAGCCTGTGGTGATCACCATCAAAATAGAAATAGAGAGACAAAGAAGATTTTTTAAAAATTCTATTTATTTTTGTTCTCATTGTCATTACTAAACAGTTTCTGGAGGACTGTTATTCCACTGTGTTTTTTGGTACCTAAGACAAAAAGATTACTGAAATAGTCCTGGAGTTCTCATTAGTGGAATGACTTAGATCATTTGATTCATATCCCAAAGATTTCTCTTGCTTCTTCCAGGTAATGGATCAAAAATTTACATCTTTTCTACCCACTACTAGATGAAATCCTTTCCTGTACTTTTTGAAGACAAGACCCCTAGTGTGACAAATAACAATAAAGACTGAGAAAGTTATATCTAAAGCTATTTGTGACCAAGTTTATAGCTTCTCTCAATTCTCTATATTTCACTTATTAAATGGTGACTGAGATTGTAGAATATAGCCATTATTTATTTTAATCAACACAAAATTCTGTCCCTAAAATATATTTCTTTTTTTTTTTCCAGCTCAGGTGTTTCCAATCTAAAATATATTTTGAAAATGTAAATGGAACAAATAATAATTCAATAGATTGTCTTTTAGAAATTTAATCTGCCTTCTACAACAAACAGATATTTTCATTGGCTTCCCAAAAGAGCCAAGCACAACTAATAGGTATTATACATTTTTGTTTTTAAATAAATATTTTATTAAAAATATAAGAGAGAGAAAGAGACAGAAAAGAGTATAAATTATAAGTATAAGCCCATGTAACCAACACTCAGATCAGGAAATAGAGCACTAATTCAGCAACTCAGAAGTTCCACTTTTGCATCTTCCAGTGATTATCTCCACCAAGTTAACCACAATCTTGATTTGTATTACCACAAATCTATTTTTATAAATTTTTGACTTATGTATAAATGGAGTCATATACCATTTCGTACCAGGCTTCTTTAGCTCATCATCATGTTTGTGAGATTGATTCATGTTGTTGTATGTAGCTGTACTTTATTTAATATTAATTTTCATTGCAGCATAGTATTCCATTGTATATGAATACATTGTCATTTATTCATACATTCAACTGTCGATACTATCCACTTCTTATCTATCTATCATCTATCTATCTAACTATACCCACCTATCATCTGTCTTACACTGGATAGGATTTGCTGTGTAATCTTGAATAAAAATGGTGATAGTGAGCAATCTTTTCTCATTCATTCTCAAAATTTGGGGAAAGTTTTCAGCATTTCATATTTAAGTATGGTTTTTCCTATAGTTTTTACAAATATTTTTTATCAGTTTAAGAAAATTTCTTTCTTTTATGAATTTTAATTTCTTAGTAAATATTCTATGTTCTAGGATACTTTTTGTTCCTAATTTGCCTATAGGTTTATTTTTTCCCCTTTGATCTTTCAGTTTAACAAATGTTTTCTTGCATCTGTTGAGCTCTACAGTAATGTTCCCTGTCTCATTCCAGATATATGTTGTTTGTCTCTTCAAATAATCAACTTTTTTATATTGATTTTTTTATTGTGTATATGTTTTCTAGTTCTTTTATTTTTATCCCTTTCTTTGTTCTTTATCTTTTCCTGGGTTTAATTTGATATATTTTTCTAACTTCTTGAGATAAATACCTGAACAATTAATTTTCAGGTATTTCTTTTTCCTAATATGAATTTAAGTTATAAATTTCTTGCTAAACACAGTAATAGCTAAATTATGTCTCAAATGTTATATTTCATTATAATTCAGTTCATAGTATTTTAATATACATTTTTATTAACTTTGACTTATTAGTTATTTAGAAGTGTTTACTTAATTTCCAGACATATAAGAATTTTATATTAATCTTCTAGTTATTTACTTCTACTTTTATTTCACTACGGTCAAGTAATATATTCAAATTGCTGGAGTCCTTTCAGATTTGTTGAACTTAGCTTTTTGGTCCTATACGTGGTCTATTTTTGTAAATGTTCTATGTTCACTTTCCAAAGTTACATATTCTGTCATTGTTTGGTGCCTTTTAACAAAACAATGATTTTGTTTTATTAATTGTGTTCCTTAGATTATCAATGCCTTACTAATTTTCTGTTGTTCTATCAGTTATAAAAAAGTGTCAAATTCTTTCACCTTGAGTATGAAATTGTATATTCTTCTTTTTTAGTCTGTCAATTTTACATTTTGTGAAGCTATATTATTAGGTCCATAGAAATTTAGAATTTTTATATCTTCCTGGTGGAGGGACCTTTTCATTATTATGAAAGAATCCTTTTCATCTCTAGGAATGTTTCTTGTCTTAAAGTAGATCTTATCTGACATTTGACATTAGTATACCAAAACCAGCCTTCTTTTGATACACATTTCCATAGTTTATCTTTCTATGCCCTTTTTGTATATAAAGTGTGTTTCTTTCTCATAAACAACATATAGTTAAGTTTTCTTAAAAAACATTTTTGAAGTCTAATAATGTTTATCTTTTTTTGTTTGTTTTTTGTAGCGATAGGTATCACTATGCTGTGTTGCTCACGTTGGACTGAAACTCCAGGCCTTAAGAGATTCTCCCACCTCAGCCTCCCAAATTGCTGGGATTATAGGCATGAGCCACCACTTATAGCCAACAATCTTTATTTATTTATTTTTTTCAAGACACCTCTATTATTTCTAATTCTTTATCTTTTAATTAGTGCATTTAGACCATTTACATTTTAATGTATTTGCTGATATATTTAGCTTTATCTCCATAACACTAATAATATTTGTGTTTTATTTGTCTAACTCGTTTTTTTTTCCTCTTCCTAAATTTTTTTTTATTTCTGCATATTATGGGGGTACAAATGTTTAGGTTACATTGCCCT
>NW_012143856.1:8328919-8330963 GCF_000956105.1 Propithecus coquereli | reverse complement strand
ACAAAAGAATATATAATATAATATCAGGTAAGTGCAATGCAGAAGGAGCAAAGTAGGATAAGAGAATAGAGAGTGGCAAGGCTTACTATGAATAAAAGCATGTCAAAATAAAATGTTCAAAAGTATGAGTTTCCTTAAGGATTTTTAAACTATGATTTCTAAAGTTTTATTATAATTTCTTTGTATCAATAATCTTGGGAACATATGATGCAGGAGTAAAAATAATTCTTGATAGAATTTTGTTTAACAATATTTTATGGAAAATACAGTGAGCTCTTGCTAGAAAAGTCTTGTTAGCTTGCTGTCTTTTTGGCTTCTGTAGAGTCAGAGAGCATTTAAAAGCTGGAAGAGACCTGGTTTCCACAAGTGAAACCAAATGGAAACTGGTGGTAGAAGCATAATATCTTCCCACAGACATTTTGAGAAAGGCAATGAAGTTAGGTTTCATTTAATGCAAATGTGCTGTGACTAATTTTCCATCTGAATATGTATTTGACAGTGGTCTTACATACACACATACACAGAAGTATGCCATTAGTATATTTAACACAGCTGACCATAGAACCCTGTGTGGCCATGGAGACCATGTTGCCTTTGGAAGTGGCAGAAGCAGAGAGGAAATCCATGGCAAATCCTTCCATAGTAACAATCTTCTGTTCTTTTGGCCACAGAAGAAGGATTTGCAACTATATTTCTCTGCAACTTCAGGAAGTAGTGTGTGTTCTCTTATTACTGCACAGTCTCTGAAATATTACAAAATTTTTCACTTTTATGTCATGCCAATTGGAAAAAATAATTTCTGATGGGAAAACCACTGTCTAAGCCATTCCCAAAAGTGATGCGAATGAAAACTAAATGATTTAAACTTCTTACTAAGGTAAATGTCTATACTCTAGTCATTCTTTTACTAATTAATCTAAAGGAAGGATTTTCTTTCTCAATCATAGCAAGGAGTGTATTGCTTTTAAAACTTATAATGCATTTTTTAGAATGTCCTTTAATGGTGATCAACTTTTGCTCTTTGAAAAAAAGAGGATACTTTTTTTAAAAAAAGAAACAAACAAAAATTATTGGAAACTGAATTTGGGAAAAGGGTATGATCAAGTGGGTAATTTTTTTAAAAAAATAAAAACAAGAAGAGACTGTAAAATAAAGTAGCTGACTTATGGTGCAGCTGGAGCCTCTGAGAAGAGCCCTGAAATATTTGAGACACTGCGAACATTATTGGAATAGTCCCTGGGGGAATCCTTTAAATTATGACATTTAGTGGAGTGCAAACATTTGATAAATATTACCATCACCCCTCAAGTAAAGGAAGATGACATAAAATAAAAAATTTACCATGGTTCCATGGGAAAAAATGTGAGAATGGAGACAACATTCCTAACCAGGGTGTTAGGAAAAGTATCATGGCAAAGATGGCTTAGATTTTGCTTTTAAAAGATTTAGATGTGTAGAAAAGAAAGTGTATTCCATCTCATGGACAGAAACAGAAGCAGGGAAATGCAAGGTGGATGTGTGAGATAGGAAGTAGATCGATTTGACTGAAGTAATGTTTTCAAGTAGAAAAGAAGTATGCAATAGGGATCATGAGGTATATTGGGGTTAAATTTGGATTTGAGTGCCAGGCTAAGGGGCTCCAATTTATATTATGGTCAATGGAGTGTCTCTGAAGGTTTTTGATTAGAATCACAACGTTGAGAAAGGACATTAGAAAGGTTCATTTGGTTGCACAATGGATTGGAGAGAGGAGCAGACTGGAAAAAGGGAGGCTAGGTGTGGGCCTCCATTAGAATGGTAGAAGAGATGTGAGATGAGAAGAATCTACGTTGAGATGGCCATCATGTGCTGCTGGATGAGAAAACATGATGAAAATGCACATTTGTCACTCCAAAAATATCAGAATATTCAAGCAAAGCAAAAATACATATTAGCATAATGCATCAGGAAATATGCAATATTTTAATAAATTTTCCTATAATTTATTTATGTAGTAGGAAAAAAAGTTGGATAACATTAATTCTGCTATTAGACAACCAAAGTA
>NW_012143856.1:8325813-8328824 GCF_000956105.1 Propithecus coquereli | reverse complement strand
TTTTATGTTGCTTTTTCTCTCCCTCTTGCTTTCTCTTGGATGGACCACGGATCTCAGATTAGGTTCTCTAGAAAGAGAGCCTGAGACAGGAATGTGGATGCACATGATTTGTCAAATGAGTGCTTTCAGAAGAAAGGAAGGCTAAGGCAGGGCAAAGATCTAAGCTAAGATGTAGTCTCAGGTGAAGGCTGGCTTCAGCCTGAGCCCCTGGGGAACTCCGGAGTGTAAATTGTGCCACAGAGTCGGTCCAACCTTTTGGCAAGGGTGCCAGCTTTTTTTTTTTTTTGCCTCTTCTCAGTCATTCATTGCCTTTGACTGGCTGTTGGGGTTGGGAGTACAACCTCCTGGGGAAGCTGGTTCCTTTTTGGCTAAGGGCAATTCTCCAGATAAGGGAAACTGTGAGCCATTAGCAGCTAATACTCACAGCAGCTGGAGTGCAGATGTACCAGCCAGCTGTAGGGTATCTGGGCAGGGCACCATCTGTGTGCATTATATCTAGTAATTTTATTTAAAATTCCACTTTTTTCTATTTATAAAGTTGTCGATTCTATATTATTTTACTTTTGGTGCTTTTAGTGATTACTGTAAAGATTGCAAGCTATTTCCTTGGCTTATTAGGGTCTAATACTACTTTGTCTAATGTGGTGGCTGCTAGACACATGTGGTTATGCGTACTTGAAATGTGGCTAGTTTGAGTTGAGATTTGCTGTTAATATAAGATACATGGCTGGGCACAATGGCTCATGCCTTTTAACAAAACAGTGATATAATTCCAGCACTTTGTGAGGCTGAGGCAGATAGATCACTTCAGGCCAGGAGTTTGAGACCAGCCTGGGCAACACAGTAAGACCCTCATCTCTAGAAAGAATTAAAAAAAAAATTAACCGGACATGATGGCATGTGCCTGTAGTCCTGGGGCAATGAAACATGAGGATAAGGCTTCTGTAATTAGTCTGGGAAAAAATTTCTCTTCAGAATATTCTTTATTTCCTATTGAAATTTATAACTGCTCCTGATGCCTTGCACAGCTGACAAGTTCCATCATGGAGAGATGCAAAATATCTGGATTCTCGATAACACCAATGAAGTGCTTAATCAACTGAGCATGAAGGCTCCCCTACCTGTTAGGCTAATAAAAGAGAAATAAAAGAGAAATAAAAGATGTCCTTCTTCTTTAAAGCTGGCTTGAGAGGATTCTCTTACTGGTTCAAATATCCAATGGGATGGCATTATAAGGAAAAGGGAAAAACAGAGAAAAAAAGGAAACTCAGTAAAACTATTAGCAAGGGGAACGGACACACTAACACAAATAAATCAAGCCCTAGTCTGAACTAAACATGGGTTTAGTGTACACTGAAGCATGTGGAAATTTAAAAGTAGGGATGGATAACTGAATTTAAATGATATCAATTTATTGGGAAGTGTAAAAGGGTCAACATCTATACAAGTCCCACATAATATCCTGTTTTATAGCACTTGTTTTAGTAAGAAAAATGGTTGAGGGAATTTGTTCTATTGATGTGTTAGAACAGAAAAAACTCATGACTTATGGGAATTCATTTATTAATTCAACATCCAGGCAGCCTCTCTATGTCCTAGACATCGAAGTTCTAAGCAAATGAGTGAAGCATGGCTCCCTTGTTCAAGGAGTGTCAGACTCACATTCAGGATCAGAATCAGAGTTTCAGGTCATAATTTTCTCTTAAGACACAAAAAGGGCATTCACCTCTGAAAGCAACACAGTTTGGTGGCTTCCTTGAATTAACATGATCTTGTATTACAAATTAATATATAAGTTTGGATAAGAATGTCTTAGTCTATTGCAAATGTGTAATATTTGGTCTGGATTGAACTAAGGTGATGTTTTGATTTATTTATAAAAAGAGTTGCCAATTTTTACTACTTATAGTGCTTGAATGGGTAATTTGTTTTCTGGGCATTGAATCAGATTTTTTTTTCAGTTTTTATTGCTTGTAAAGGATTACAAATTTGTTTTCAAACTGACACTTTATGAATTATTTTTCTTATTAACATTTTCTCAAACTTCTACAGTAGCATATGGGCCAAAACAAATTTCAACCTTTAAAGAAGTAAGGTCAAAAGTTATGGAAAACACTAAATGAATTATAGTGTGGTATGAAATATATAAACTAATTTTTAAGATTCTAAAAGTTAAGGATTCGGGCTTTAGATCATAATTTATCAACTTATTTCAGTGTTTCAGTTAGATTCATGTGTCAGAGACAGATAAATGAAAGAGTTCTCGTCTGAGCACATAAAACTATGTTCTAGGATTTTTTAATTCACTTTCCATAATGAGATGATGTGTTTCATCAAGATAGTGTTTCCTTTTCTGAATATCCAGGTGTCACTGGGTGATATCCAGAAAAGAATGAACCAGTGCTGCTTCCTGAAGCCCCTCTGGCCAATTCTACCCCCACCCCCACCCCTTTGTTTCAATTCTAGATGTTTGTTGGTATAGCTGATATTTTCTCTTCATTTTTTTCACTATAGCAAAATTCGACTGTACTCTTGGGGTATGTATGCCATTCAGAAAATCTTATGAGAATCACGAAGTACATATGCACACAAATGTTTTTGTATAATTTCAGTGGCACCCAGTTATGAGCTTCTTTTACAAGGTTATAGTCCAGTTTTTGATATGGTGCATACAATTTATATCAATTAGGAGTTGCTATAAATTATTAATAAGTGAATCATCCATGCATTTGGAAAATATTTACTGAGAAAGGTACATGCGCTACTTTTGCAAGGAATATCATGGTGAGGAAGACAGAGTCCCTGCTTTTACATTCTGGCTAGAGAGAGAGAGAGAGAGAGAGAGAGAGAGAGAGAGAGAATGAGAGAGGGCAACTACAGGCAGATAAAACAAAAGAATATATAATATAATATCAGGTAAGTGCAATGCAGAAGGAGCAAAGTAGGATAAGAGAATAGAGAGTGGCAAGGCTTACTATGAATAAAAGCATGTCAAAATAAAATGTTCAAAA
>NW_012143856.1:8300611-8321488 GCF_000956105.1 Propithecus coquereli | reverse complement strand
TTGCACAAACTCTGATGAAAAATGATAATATTAGGAATAAATATAAATTTCGGTTAGGATTTCATTTCAGAAAAAAAGGATTGAGGAAGTAAATATGGCAGATCAGAAGAGACTGTTCGACCACAGGAGTAACTTAAACTGTGTCAAGGACATTTTGCATCTTGTCTGCTCTCTAGTTTCAGTTCTTTCCTGTGGTTAAATTTAAGTGGCTTCTATGTAATTTGTACCACACTACATTTCAGACTGACTCATCATTAACAACACTTTTTGGAAGCCTTGCATTGGAACTCGAAATCCCAAGAAATGTGCCCAGATTCAAAATTTAAGTCTTACTGGCTGAGGTATAAGAGACTGTGAATGTAATGTCAGCATATTTTCTTTCTTTCTTCTTTTTTTTTTTTTTAATGAAAGAGAACTGCAAATTGAATTTCTGGGATTCCATTATGTAACTGAATACAAACTCCTTTCATTGTTTTCATTAACACTTGGGAGGTATGAGAAACACCAAACTAGACAACTGAATGTGTAAACCAAACTTAAAAAGCAAAAATAAACAAGCAAGATTACATCAAACTAAAAAGCTTCTGCCTAGCAAAGGAAACAATCAATAAAATGAAAAGGCAGCCTACAAATTAGGAGAGAATATTTGTGAACCATGTATCTGATAAAGGGTTAATATCCAAAATATATAATGAGCTCACACAACTCAATAGCAAAAACCCAAAATAACCCTATTAAAAATTGGGCAAAAGATAGAATAGACATTTCTTCAAAGAAGACATAAAAATGGCCACCAGGCATATGAAAAGGTGCTCAACCTCAACATCATTAGGGAAATGAAAATCAAAACCCAAACCACAAACCACAATGAGATATCATCTCAGACCTGTTAGAATGACTATTCTCAATAAGTTAAGAGATAGTAAGTGTTGGGGAGAGTGTGGAGAAATAGAAACCCTTGTACGCTGTTGATGGAAATGTAAATTGGTATAGCCATTATGGAAAGCAGTATAAAGGCTACTTAAAAACTTAAAAATAGAACTACCATATCTCTCTTTTGGGTATTTGGGTAATAGCCAAAGGAAATGAAATCCGCACTTTGTAGAGACATCTGCTCTCCCATATTCATTGCAGCGTTATTCACAACAGCCAAGATATGGAAACCTGAGTGTCCATTGAGGAATGACTGAATAAAGAAAATGTGGTATATATAGATACACACACACACACACACACACACACACACACACACTCACTAGGGTCTTTGAAAATTCATGGAAAATGTGTACTATGAAAAAACTATGTATGGATTTCAAAATAGTTTTGCTCCAAAACACTAACTTCTTGTAACATGTCTGAACAGGATCTATTTTGAGGCACTGAGAAGGATAAGACATTAGTTTGAAAAGAGCCTCTATCAGAGCAACACGAATTCTACTAAAATTAAAATAAGAACAAACATTAAATTTATGGTGAAGCTCGGGCAGAAGAATTGTGAAATCACTGATGCTCCATGAAAAGTTTATGAGGACAATGACACAAAGAAATCAGCAGTTTACAAATGGATAACTTGTTTTAAGAAGGGACAATTTATGAGGAAAAAATTAACCTTATGCATGCTCTAATTGAAGAGGACTGATGATTAAAGCAGAAACAATAGCCAACACCATAGACATCTCAATTGGTTCAGCTTACACAATTCTGACTGAAAAATTAAAGTTGAGTAAACTTTCCATGGGATGGGTGCCAAAACTGTTGCACCCGGATCAGCTGCAGACAAGAGCAGGCCTTAATTTTCTTGAATAGAGTAACCGTTTAACTATGTAAAAGTATATTAAAACATCATGTCATATACCTTAAATATTTAATATATGCAATTAAGGCAAAAAAAATTTACCAAACTTGATGTTATATTCATGGTTCAATGGGTTTTACTTGGTGCTCGTACTTTCAGGTTTCTTTCCAGTGCCCTTCTGTTTTAATTAGCTGAGCTATGAGTAATAATTAGGTTGCTACTGTCAATTTTTAAAAAACAGTACCATGAAGCAATAGGCAAAACAATGTTTTTATGGGAGTGGGCATAACATTGAATGTCCATTTACCAGGTGCCTAAAAGCCCCTCTGTGAGATGTTTCTTATGAAGTTTGTTTATTTATTATTGGGTGTATTAGACATTATGTCTTTTAAAATTTTTATTAGCACTCGACAGATTAAAGGATTAAAAAAAAACAAAAGGCAAAATAGCAAACCAAAAATGCTTCCCATATAATGAAGTCCAGACTAAATGAACTCAAAACAAAGATATTAACATTATGGCATCTATATGCATATATGTGTGTGTTGTGTGTGTTTTCTGCACATGTCCTTATGCACTTTGGCCTAACTACAATTGCCTATGCCTATCTCATGTGTTTACATCTTCTCCCACACTAGTATCTTAGAGACATGTTCTTTCTGTCTATAATCCCTAGTGTATCTCGTAATGTACTCCTCCCTCAGGCCTCAGCTATCTAGACCAGGATTGAACAATAGATCCAATTCATGCCAATGAGATTTTCTCTTCTTCACAAGAATTAGAATTAGGTCACTGAGCAATGGGCAGTGAGATGATGGTGGGTGTGCAAACTAAATGGACATATTAGATGTCATATTGAGCCAAAGCCATGGCATACAAGCCAGACCGGGGATGAGAGTTTGAAACTACAAGTAAGGTTTGAAACTGGGTAGAAAGGTGGGTGGTATGATAAGCTGTCACCAATTTGACAGTGGAGATAACGCTTCCAAACTCTGCCAATATTTCATTTCTATGAGCACCCAGGCATGTTATGTAACTTCTCTGAGTTTCTGGGCTTTTTTTTTTCTTTTTTTCAGTAGAATAAATAGGTTGAACCTGGGAATCTTTATGGTTCCTTTATGTTGTTAATTCTGTTTTCCAGAGACGTGATTGTCTCAGATATAAATTATTTCATAAATGTAGTCTTCCTTTTTGGAACCAGTAGCAAAATGAACCATTGACCTCATTCTACAAGTATTTGACAAGTATTTTTGAGCATATACATCTTCAGGCACTACGTAGGTACTGGGGACACCGTGAGGAAAACAGGTGCAGATTCTGCTTCATGGGCCTTATGAATGAGACACATTAATCAAACAATCGCCCAAATGTATAAATATGAACTTTGGTAAGTGCTATGAAGGGCAAGTATAGAGAGCTAGAACAGCACCTAACAAGGGCCTTGGTTGATCTGGGGTGAGGTCAGAGCCAGCTTTTCTGAGGAAGCTCAAAGATTTGAAGGAGAAGTAAATAAATATGAGGAAGAAGAACATCCCAGGAACAAGGTCCAGCTTTGGCAAAAGTCATGGAATTCCTTCACAGTCATCGTCAGAAAATATACTAGCTTCGAAAGTTTTATCGTGTACTATTTTATTGTAGGTTGGCACACAGAAAGCCACAAATGAAGGGAAATATGCTGGCACGCTACAATCTTAAAAAATATACAATATAGAGACTATATCGATATGAAGGCTAAATTATTTTAGTGAAAAATTTTTCCTGGAATCCGTGAAGAGAGCAATAGCAGTAACAGTAGTAACAGAAATTTTACTTGCACAGATGATTTGCATGTGTGTGTGTGTGCATGTGGATGAATTCTTCAGTACTTTAAAAAGATTTATTTTTGACTTCTCCCCACTGCTAGCCCCCATCACTGCCCTGGGTTTGGAGTGAATGGTCTAGCAGTGCTGGGATACTTGAGCTTAAACTCTTGCTGCAAATATTTTACATACATGTATATATGCAAATTCTCATCACGGACAGCTGGCCTTTGGGGCTGTGTTTGTGAACAAGTTTTAGCCCTTAGGTGTAATAATTCTTGCAAAAGTCTAGACATTTCAGTCAAAAGAGAAACTCTAAGTTGGTTGAACATAACTGGAAGATGCTAACACTGAAGTACTTGTCCAATTATTTGACCCAAAAAATACAGTGGTCCATGGGGAATTGGTTCCAGGGCTCCCTGCAGATACCAAAATCCACAGATACTCAAGCCCCTTATATGAAACAATGTATTAATAGTATTTGCATATACTCTACACACATCCTCCAGTATACTTTAAATCATCTCTTAATTACTTATAATATCTAACACAATATAAATGCTGTGTAAGCAGTTGTTATACTATATTGCTCAGGGAATAATAACAAGAAAAAAAAGTCCAAACATGTTCAGTACAGATGCAATCATCTTTTTTTGTCTTCCCAAATATTTTCTACCCAAGGTTGTTTGAATCCATGAACACAAAACCTACGGATATGGAGGGCTGATTGTGTGAGTTTGGGACATTATTAACACCATAGGTGTCTAGTGGGTGGGTGATGGGCTCATTTGTATTCACCACCAAAATTGCCATTTAATTGATAAAAATTTAGTTTAAAAAAATGATTGTGTGCCTACTATGTTCCAGGTATATTGTCATGGCTAGGGAAAGATAAAGTAGACATAAGAAAGGCAACAGACATCTAATACTAGTAAATATATGAAATGTTATCCTTTCAACAAGGGAAGTGTGGGCACACAAGAGTAGTGGTGAAATGATTATTCTGATGTGGATAGGGTGGATGGAGGAGCAGCTGGACTTCCTGGAAGGGGTGAGAGGTGAGTGCTGAACAGAGTTTGCAGGCTGTCTGGGAGCTTGTCAGGCAGGAAAGAAAGGCCAGGGCTGTAGGCAGGGGCAGCAGCAGGTATGGGGGGTCCAACCACTCCTGGTGTGTCAGGAAGTAGTTCAGTGTTGTTAGAGCAAAAAGTGCCTGTGTGTTTGGGGCAGGAGAGGAGCTGAGGCTGGAGAGGAAGGAGACAAGGCTGAGGATAGGCAGGGGCCATGCCAGGAGGACCTGGCTTGTGGGCTAAGGAGCATGGACTTTATTCTCTACTCTAACTGATGAGAAATTGTTGCAAGATTGAAGCAGGGGAGTGACTGTCACATTAGAGCTTAGGAATATCTCTGAGGCACGAGAAGGTAGGGTGGTGGGTGAGAGCACTGGTCTTGAAAGTTACAGCCCATGGGCCAAGTCTGACTTACCTAATGCCCCTTTTTTGGGGCCCATAGGGCAAAGGTTTTTACAGATAAATGTTTTCAACCAACAATGATGGAGAAAACTAACCTTGAACCCAACTAAGCAAAATGTCATCCCTCCTGATAAAATATTCCTATAAGTAAACCTATATTACAAATATTTTTGCTTAATTATTATCATATTTTGAATATTGTCAATAAAAATTTGTGGAAATTTGTTTTTTCTTTTTTATATAAGCACATAGGTGATATCCTTGATTTTGCCTCGTGGCCCACAAAGCCTAAAATATTTACTATCTGGCTCTTTACAGAATAAGCTGGCCAAACTCTGGTCTACCTGAGAGATAATGAGGACAGCAAGGAAGGAGAGTTGGAAATGGATCTGATAGTTAGGATCATCCAGGTATGAGTGGTTGCAAGAAGGTATTGATTGGCTGGATATGTATTGCTTGATTTGGAAAATGCAGGAGTATAATGAATATGTGTTTGCCACATAGACAAAAATAGTATGTTGTCTAAATCATTTTCAATCAATTGTAGTATCATGAAATTGCAACTTCAAGATCAATAATATTATACATTTTAGAAATGGCTTTATTTTATTTTTATCAAGTTTAAAGCTTCAAAGTTCATCCATATTTGTATTTTTTACTCACCTTCAAGTAGCTAAAAACATAATTTCTTACTTGTTTTTGTTTTCAAATGTCATATTTTTTAAAAAATACAAATGATAGTGCAGATAGATAAAAACAATCCTAACAGCATGAAAAGATACATAGTGAAAAGTGAATTTCCATTTCACTTTGGTCTCCTAGTTCCTCAGTTTGCCAATATTCTCCGGAGGCAAGTTATTTTGACAGCTTTTTATACCTTCATATCCATGCTCACCTGACATATATATGTGTATAGCTCTGTTTTCTTTTATTCACACAGTAATGTACTCTACATAATGTACTGTATCTTCCTTTCATCAGTTAATATAACTTGTAGTTGATTTCATAACATTTTCTGTAACATAACATTTTTCTTATTCTAGTTAATAGTTATGTATGGATGGTGCAATAAATAATTGTATATTTATCTTTATGCATATGTTATAGGATTTCTTTAAGAAAAATTTCTAGAAGTAAAACTTCAGTGCAGGGGGTTTATGTATTGTAACTTTGAGAAATATTGTCAAATTGACCTCCAAAATTTGAACTAATTTATGTCACCACCAGCTGTGTATTATATCATAGTGTATATTTCCTTACGTCTTTGTCAAAATGGTATAATAGCCAACTTTTAAATCATCGCAAGACTGATAGATGAAAAAACAAAGCATTTCCTTGCAATCTTACAGTGCATTTCTCTTATTACCAAGAAGCTGAACATCTTTTCATATGTTTAAAGGTCATTTCCTTTTTTTTTTTGCATTGTGCATGTTCTTGGCTTGTTCTTCTACTGGGTTCATGTTCTGTTTTAAAAACAAAACAATTCTTGAAAGTACTACGTCAAGGAAAGAAATCTTATTCAAGCCAAATTTTGTAAATGGAAGAAAAAAAACTCAAACAAATCTGTATTGTTCAAAGGTTTCAATGACTTCACCAGAAAACAGTAATTTCCCTTACTTAGCTTCCTTTTACACCACATCCCGTAAGAGAGCCACACAAGTCTATGTGATCTATAATCAATATTTTCTGTGACCTATGTTCCCTATTGAATAACTAATTATTGGCTCAAAGTCTGAATTAAAACTTCAATGGTTCAGATCCAGGGTAAAAAAAAGTAAAGTAAAATCTTTTATGGAACAGAGCTAGTCACAAGAGGGCTAAAATAGTGGTAAAATAGAAGGAAAACTAGCCAATTTTAATTCATGAAGAACAGCTCAAAATTATGCAAAAAATACATTTGAAAGAAGAATGGCATTTGTAATTTAAAAATATATAAAGAATACACACACCTACACACACACACACATTTTTATTTGAGTAAATTTTAAAGTCAATTCTCATATTGCCTTGGAAAAACATACTTACCAAATAAGAATCTGTTGCTTTGGCTCAAAGAACATGTTTTAAATGAGACAGATGCTTGATGACCAGACTGCTTTTCTTGGGACCTGTGTTCTTTGCGTAGCATAAAATTTCATGAGGTTTAAAACACAGGCTAAAATCCAAAGTAAAGTTCCTCAGAGGTGTGAGTCTGAGCTCAGAACCTTTGTGGTTTTCTTCTGTCAATAAGTTGTTGAAAAATTACAGAGATTCACACATGCACTTTGACAGACACAACTGGTAATATACACCCCAGGAATATGAGGGTGTTGAACTAAATTAGCTTTAAAATTCTGTGCTTATACAAGGAGGATCCTTAAAAGGAGCTCAATCCAAGCTCTGACATATGTCCCCATGGAGCAGTTAGCAACAGTCTTCAGAAACTGTCTCTTCCTGCATAGAAAAGGCTACTAAATGTCCTTACAAGTATCCCTTCTGTGGAATCTGGGATGTTAAACACATGTCATAACTTACAGAGCAATGCCATATATCAAGTTAGAGTCTTGGTAAGAATTTCCTGCTTTTATCAGTGATATTTAACAAGCATCCCTTAAAAAGAAACCTGGAAGCTGCTTAGAGACATATTTATTGTGATTTTCTCTGTTAAGAAAAGTCTTTGTTGTGGATTCAAGAATCCACAATGTAAGTGGATTCTAAGAATAGGACTGGTTATTCTGACATTTTCCCTGTAATAGAACATTTGATATCATTAACGACATATGGAGAATTTATTGATTGGATAATCCTTTATGCATTTTAAAATAAAAATGATATCTTTTCAGACTTTTAACAGTTTATATTTTCATGCTGAAGCAAAATTTGGCCTCAACTCACTATTTGATTTCCTGTGCTCAATTGGTCTATTCTAAGTCTAAGGAGCTAAACTTTCTCTTGGCAAGTTGTTATTCCAAGTGGCCTAATGCTGTATGTGAGGCCTTTGAAACACTTTCTGATCAGCTTAGACAACAGTAAAATGCTAATTTAAAAATTTCCGTATAAGAGATTGATTTTGGTTGGCTTATCCCATTCATACTACTGGTTTATCATATTTACACAACAGCTTTGTTTTTTGGTCTTCTTTTTCTCCTTTCCACTTCTCACCACCTACTTTCCCCTTTATCCCATGTATGCGAATGATCACAAAATCCATTTAAGTATTTATTTTTGGGTTTCAAATAAATTTTAGTGAGTAGGCAAATTTGCAAATACAGAATCTGTGAGGATCAACTATACTGATATCTGTGGACATTTCTTAATTATTTCTAGAAGGGATTTTTATAAATATTGCAGAGTTATCCTTATAGTCAGCTGTATGTGACTTCTATTATAAAAGGTGCCAACATGCTGTCATGCATGATATATATACAGGCATGTAAGGTTTGTTAAAATTTCACTTAACTATAAAACTGAATTCTACTTCTGTTCTTCAGTATTGGACATGGGTGTAGTCTATGGCTACGAAAATTATGGTATAATTAATTTAAAAACTTTTGTTCTAAAATCTATCATATATCATTTCAAATTTGATTTTTGAAACCTAGTGAGGTTATTTCCTAATTTTCTATTTTAAAGATGAAAAACACCTAAGGTTTAGACAGGCAGGTGACTTGCTCAAGGCCATTCTCCTAGTAAAGACAAGACCAGGACAAATCTAGGTTTTCCATGATGTATTCCATGCTTATTTCCTTACCTTGCCCCTGTGTGGAAAGATGGCCAGCCTACGCCAGGCCCTGTTAGTGGCCCTGACCTCAGTAGCTTTGTATTCTAGTGGTTTCCAAAGCTTAGAATGTATCCCAGTCAACTGGAGGGCTATTTAAAACACAGACTTCTGGACCCCAATCCCAGAGTTTCTGATTCTGTAGGCCTCACTGAGAGCCTAAGGACTTATTTCTGTAAGTCCCCAGTCACTCAGGTGATGGTGATGCTGCTGGTCCAGGGACTACTTTTGGGAAATCACTATTCTATTTGAACCAATTTCACTGGGCAACATTTTCCCATAAGGCTGATGGAAGTAGACAGGTTAGGCTTCTTACTCTCATGTGTTGTTCCTAAGTTCTGCTACTTGTCTAAACATGCATGTGCAAATGCTTTCTCTGATTGCACCTTTGATCCATTTGCCTTAGAGCTATTTATGTAATTCTTTAAAATCATTTGAGACTAATTAAAATAAATGTTTCTGGAATGGAACTTACAATATGGGATTGGCCAGGAACTCCTAATTAATGAAAGCTATTAATCTCATGATATAATATGGGTCAAAGAAAATAAACAGGGAAGCTTTTCGTTATGCAAATTTTGGAAGTTTAATTGTCCTGCTAAGTGAAGGTAAGATTGTTCTTTATTTTATTTTTATTTTTTATTTATTTATTTATTTTTAAGCGCCTTTGGAAGAAAAGATTGTTGTTTAGGATTGTTTAAGTAGACACCAGAGGCCCCATTTCTGATGATTTCTCTCCAGAACTCTCTCCAACTGTAATGTCACACTGTACCCATATTTCTACAACTTGACTTTGCTCCCTGCTCATTTTTAGAAGGAGAATGAGTGGACACCTGACCAAAAGGGCTGATCAGATTCCTGCTCCCAAAACTTTGGAGACAGAGATGTGTGTTAGATTCAGTTAGTTCCCAAAACTGACATTTATACACAGGTGCAGGGAGGGCAGTTGTTTACTTTCAGATACAAGGGAAAGCAGAAGAAAGTAGCCTGGAGCAGGCAGACAGACAGAGACACAGACACACAGAGCTGGGTCCCTGATGATTTTCCAGTTGCTGGTTCCAGTCTCTAACCAGTTCTAACTGGAGATCTGCAAGATGCTCCCGATTTTTTCTAAGTTTCTTGCTGTGATTTTTGCTAAGTTGAATGGGTTTTTGTTTTTGCACTCTAAAAGCACCTTGACTAAGAGAGTTTGTTAAAAACATACTCTTACTAGCTCTGTAGCACCAGCTTTCCACAGGGGCAGCATTGTAATTGGCAGTGAATGGAGAATCGGCAGTGCCACCTCTGCTAGAAACTAGTTACCTGGTCCTCAACACATTACTTCCCTATCTTGAATTTCTCACCTGTAAATAGAGGATGGTTGAGTTACATTATTTGTAAAGAGCTCTTTCAGCTCTAATCTTGTGCTAAAGGAAAACAAAGTAAATGGAGTTTGTCCGTTCTTGGGCTGGAATTTTAAATGGAAACCTTGTAATCTTGGGGGCTGAATGTTGACAGGGGCAACAGTAATCAAGGGAGAGATACTAAGGAAAGAACAAATTAATGGAAGAATCGGGCTGCTTGAACAATTATCCCTAAAAATAAGGAGAAAGTCTGATCATTCCAAATTCTTATTTGTTAAACTTTTGTGCATTTCAACATGAGGTACATATTAGAATCACCTTATTACCGAAAACTTGGCACTTGTCCACAAGGCCGAATCGGAACAAGGACAAATGTTTTGGGGAGGAGGAAAGAGATTACTTTTCCAGCAAAGGAGGAAAAATGGTAGACCTTCTTGTTTCAAAATCCAAATTTCCTGCACATAGGCAGAAATACAGAGCTTTTAAAGGGAGGGCCCTTCAGTTCTAGGCTATTGTGGTTAACTATTCTAATCATCCCATCTCTGCCATAGACAAAGCCTGTGAACTCTGCCAGCCGCCCACTTGTGGTGGCTGGTGCCACCTGGGAGTTATCTCTTGACAAAGGACTTAACCTGTTTCAGGGATGCAGGCCAGGCTGAAGTTTTAAAGAGACGGAAAATCTTTTTTTCCCCCTCAGGTCCTTCCTTTTATTACAACCTGGGGAATAAAAACAAAAACAAGAACTAATGTCCTGGCCACAACCTGGCCAATTGAATCATAAATTCTAGGGGCTGAAGAGAGGCAGCCATCAGTGGATTTTAAAGCTTTCCAGGTGGTTACAATCATAAGCAAGATTAGGAATCACTGTTTGTGTTTGTTTAAAAAAGGATGTCATTTACTTTAAATGTTCATAGCTAGATAAATGCATGATAAGAAATGGGAACATGCTAGTAAAAGAGTTCCTATAAACTTAAAAAACAAAACTTAGAACATAAAAGGAAAAAATGTTGAAAACTATAAAAGTCCTCTGGTCTGAAGACTTTTTATAATAGTGGCCTGTGTTTTAAAAGAGGCGATATAAGATAGTAAAATATTTGACTTTCAAAAATCCTAGAATTATTGATATAATATAAAATTTCCTTTAGAATATTCTTTTAAGGAAGGTAAGTAAATGTAGTATATTTCTAAAAACGGTTTCTATTAAAAATAGTTTGAATAAAAAGAGAAAATTTCTGTATCTAAGATAAGGCTTCTCTATGCTGAAGTTCAATAATGAAATAGTCTTAATCTCACTGCGTCAGCAAAGCAGGCATTGTGTTCGTATGGAACTGAGTTTGCGTAGAACTGAGACAATTTAGGATATCTTAAGGGTGCACAAAAAAAGGCACAATTTTAGCCTTTGAATGTTCAGTTTTCACGGGAAGAGACTAATGGACCAAGAGCAAATTTTATGGTCCATGATTTATGTTCACGATTCAGCTTCCCTCCAGTTTCTTCATGTGTTTCCACCACTTCCTCCCTTTCCATATTTATATTCCCTCTGTATATGTTTCCCAGATGCTTAACATCTCTGCTCGTTTGTCTGTTGACCTAAAGGTCCTTCAGTCCTTCTTTTATTGACCTACTATATGTTGGGCATTGGGGGCCGCGACACTAAATAGAAAGAAAATTTCTCTTCTCTCATAGAATTAACATTTTAGTGAAAGAAAAAGACAATTAGCATGAAAGTGATAAGTAAAGAAGATGATTATAGAATATGGTACATACTAAGAGCAACACTATTAGGTGGGTGTGATGGAGACAAAAAATGGTGAGATTCTTTAGGTTACTGATTCACAACTTGGCTATAATTAGAACTGTTAGAATGGAAAGCTTAGTAGGGCTCATGGCATGGGTGGAGAAAGATTTATCATGCAGGGATTAATATATATAAAAGTAAAAAATTTATTTTATCCTTTTGGAGGATGAAGGAGAGAGCGAGCGGGGAAGCAGGGGTGGGGGTGGGGAGAGAGAGCAGGGAGATGGCGTGGCATCCCAAAGAAAGAGAAGGAAGCTGCCAACAGTGAGGCCAAGTGGCTTGCTGACTTTGAGGGGGAATGAAGAGAAGAAAAATAGAGATGGCTGTCAGTTGCTAACAAAAGCAGCAGCAGGGAGATAACAAAAACTGCAAGGATGTCAAAGTCCAAGACTTGGTTTCCTGCCTTTCCTTGGAGAAGGGATTATCACTGGAGATGTGACTCTGCCCTTGAGATATGGTTGAGGCTGTAGCTCGTTCTTCTGCCATTTGCTCAGGAACTCTGGAAAAGCAGATTCTCAAAAAACAATTTTGAAAGAGAGAGATTTACATCTCTTTTCCATCTATTCAGCTTTCTTCAGAAGTTGTGCAAAACAGAACTACAGGGCGCCTGTTAAGGAGAGAACTCATAGGATTGATCTTTAACTGTGGGGTTAGGTATTTTCCTAACTGGGGAAGTTGTGGGGTTAGTTATTTTCCTGTTATTTTTGCAAGGCTGCCCCCTTCAAGAACTACCTGTAGAAGGGCTCCCTCCCACCCCTGTTTTGCTTTGTTTTGTTTTACTTCTGATGTCAGGGTTCTACTCTGGATTACTTCTTAGGGTTGGACTTGGTCAGCTGAAAGTTTTTGTTAATATAAGCTTCCTAGGTGATTCTGACACACAGTGAGGATTGAAAACTAGTGTTTTATAGAAAAACCTCTTGAAGGAGATATTTGAGCTGAGATCTGAAGGTAAAAGAAGAAGCCATACAACACATGGGACAAAGTGGAGGAGATTGTACTAGAAACAGGAAACAGCAACTACAAAGCCCCTGAGTTGGGAGAGACTTTGGCATTGAAAAGGAAAATCAAAGTCTCAGGGCCATTCCCCTTCACCCCGCAACTTCTTATACAAAAGAGAAGGTAAAGGCCTCAGGCACCTGTGCAGAACTGGCCCCACAGATCATTCATTAAGGAAATTCCTTGTTAACTTTCCATAAGCGGGGCATGTGAATTGACCCTATGTCTAGCACCTAAAACTAAAGCCTGTTCAATTCCACACTAATAATGAATTACTAGTTTATTTTTACAGGTAACAAAACTGAAGACACAGAGTCAAACATTCTTCTATCTACCCAGGAACATATACATAATTAATGCTTCCTTCTCCTTTTTCCCTTCTAACATTTCCCTGTTTTATGTAAAATGTAGATTTCCTGGGCCTCACAAGAATGTAACTATTTACTTCATCCCCCCCTGCCCCCACCTTTTTTTTCCTTCTCTCTGTATGCCTTTAAAGTGCTGAAGGTTCCAACTTCCCCTTTGGAAAAACATTCCCAGCTTTTCTGATGTTCATATTTTTCCCGGGCATGTCCTCGACTCTGGCTTAATAAACCTCCATTGATTGAGATTTTTTGCCTCAGTCATTTCCTTGGGTCGGCAGCATGCATGAAGAGCAGAATGGAGGCCGACATAGCTGGAGCACAGTGGGTGAGAGGGGGAGTGAAGATGCAAAGAGGCAGCCTGAGAGCAGCTCATGCTAGGGTTCAAATTTTAGTTTATATGAGATGAGAGATTGTTGGAGAATTTTATTCAGGTGAGTGATATGACCTCATGTATTTTCTAAAAGAACACTCTGGCTGCTGTATGAAAAAATAGATTTTGAGAGGGCAGTAGTAGTGGTGGAGACACCTGGTAAGGGGGCTATGGTCTTAGCCCAATAGAGAGATGATAGTGGCTTGGAAAGGGTGGTGGCAATCGTGTGGAAGGAAAGCATGGACAAGGAATTTACTTTGGAAGAGGAACTGGTAGGACTTGCTATATAACTAATATCTAGCTTTCTAAGAAAGAGAATCAGAGTAGTGAATCAATAATTCAAATATTGATAGACTCTCTCCCATTCCCAAAATAGAGCACTGTGCCATCTTTTAGGCTACTGGTTTTCTTCATGCCTAATCAATCAATGGGTGTGTTAGGGTCTGGAACTTAAATGAGCCCAAGATGCAGCTCATATGGGACAAAGCAAATTAATTTAATGCAACTATTATGTACCCATAATAATTAAAAAAATTAATTGATACAGAAGGAAGAACTTTATTTGGAGGATGCTTATAGGTATGATAGCTCCTCAGACTTTTTTGATTTCCCTTTAATTATCACTTTTATAATAATAGTTGTCTTTAGTGAATTACAAAATGGTAACATATATAAACTACAGAAGCTTTGAATCCCTCACACAAAGATGGGTGTAAATGTGTTTTAATTAAATTCAGATAAAACATGCAAATGTTGCTGCCCAACCGGGTTGTATTGCCTGCTGCATACAGAAGAGCCAATACATTGAGATAGTTGAGATAGCAATGGAGAAAGGGTCTAATTCCACAGAGCACTAAGTGGGAAGTTGGGAGGAATTTCTCAAATCTACCTCCTCAAGAATTTGGGACATGGGGTTTTTGGGGATAGTTTGGCAGGCAAAGGATTACGCAATTGGGTTTGCTAATTGGCTAGGTTTGGGGCAAAATTATAGGAGTGTAGAAATCATCTTCTTGTATTGCTTCAGTTCTTGGGGTCACAATTTCAGTTGAGATAGTTTCTTAGTATGGGCTCCTGGTCTGGGTGGGTCAGCCAATCCACTGGAATGCAGGGCCTAGAAGATATCTCAGAAACTACTTTTAGGTTTCAAAAAGGTGATGTTATCTACTGAAAGAGTTGAGAATCTTTATGACTACCAGTTATGTGATTCTAGAGTAGCAATTATAGATAAGCAAACAAGGGGACAGTAACTAATTATTTGATTACTTTAGTTGGACCTTTACCCCAGTTCTTGCCTTGCACCCCTTTGTTGAAAAAGTCAGTTTCACATATTTCTAAGGAGACCAAGTGTCTTAGTCCATTTTATGCTGCTATAAGAGAATATTAGAGATTGGGTAATTTATAAACAATAGAGGGTTATTTGGCACATGATTCTGGAGGCTGGGAAATCCAAAAGCATGACAACAGCATCTGGTGGGGGTCATTCCATGGTGGACGGCATCATATAGTGAGCAAGCAGGAGAGACAAAGAGAAAATGGCGGCAAATTTATTCTTCTATCAGAAACCCACTTCTGATAACTAACAAACACCTGAGATAATGGTATTAATCCATTTATGAAGGTGGAGCCCTCATGACCTAATCTCCTCTTAAAGATCCCATCTCTTAATGCTGTCGCGATGACAAATAAATTTCAACATGTGTTGGCAGATAGAGACATAAAAGGTTTCAGGAGCTTTGCAGGGCTTTGCCTTGAAGGAATACGTAAACGTGTTAGTTCACAGATCAAAAGCTGCCTAACCACAGGAGGGCATCTCACCGATCAGGAGTATATGCAAGGTGACACCTGTCTCAGACCTGGAGGCCTGCCTGACGCTTGTGTAAGATAGGGCTTGGTGTGAGGTCACAGGTTGAGAACTGATCAAAGAATCCCTCCTGGCAGATACTTGCAGCTAAAAGACAATTAGCCTTAAGGACAGTTTCTGCTTCACTCCTGACCACTTGTCTCAATCAACAAGAAACTAGATAAAGAGATATATAGCCTCTATATTTCTGTTTAGCCTTTCTGCTAATTGACAATTTTGTCTTAAGGCTTAGAAGTTTATCTTAGAAAAATTTTGTAACCGTTTGCTCACATAGATAAGAGTTAATTAAGGGATCTCTAGAAACTTTTGGGGAGACTTAAAACCTAAATGAATTATCTGTTATTATGTAAATCTGTAACCACTGGCAACTAATCACTGCACCAATAAATACTGATACGGGACTTCACTCAGGGCCTCACAGCTCATGCGAATGCTGAAGGACCCCTGACTACCCCATCACTTTAAACTATACTTTGTCTCTGTTCTTGGTTATTTCTCTGTCTCTATTATTTCTCTATTTCTATTATTTCCAAATCTCTTGCGACAATCCTGCCAGGGACCTGTTTTGCTGGGAGCGTAGCTAACTCTTGGCAAACATGAGTTTTAGAGGGGACATTCAAACCAGAGCACCAAGGTTTTACTTGACTGTGTGTCTATTCTGTTGGCCTCAGTCTGCCCAACTAAACTGCGACTTTATCAAAAATGCTCACAGTAGATTGGTTAAAAAGGAGGAAGAAAATGTTAAATGATTATTCTTGGATTATTATAAATCAAGTTGGGGAGAATATGTTTTCTAATGTAGCTTTTAATGTGCAAAAATTCACATATGTTCAAAGAAACCTTGTAAATGAGAATAGTCCTATAAATTTTTTTTTCTTTTTGAGACAGAGCCTCACTCTGTTGCCCAGGGAAGTGCCATGGTGTCAGCCTGCTCACAGCAACCTCAAACCCCTGGGCTCAAGTGATACTCCTGCCTCAGCTTCCCGAGTAGCTGGGACTACAGGCACGTGTCACCACACCTGGCTAATTTTTTCTATTTTTAGTAGAGATGGGGTCTTGCTCTTGCTCAGGCTGTTCTTGAACTCCTAAACTCAAGCTATCCCCCTGCCTTGGCCTCCCAGAGTGCTAGGATTACAGGTGTGAGCCACTGCACCAGCCCTAAAAATTTATTATGAACAGTCTTCAAACTTCTTGTGTAAAGGTGACACCTAGAAAAAATATTTTCATGTTTTCACTGAAAACTCACCAAATGTTTACCTTAAGTTTTCAAAACTTAAAGTACTAATCTGTGGCAATTTATTATTTACACAATTTGAATGTGAAGACTAATTACTTTTGCCTGAGACCACATGGGCAAAGCATACATTTGTGAGTCTGCAGAGATCCAATATCTTGATTCATTACCTATGAAGTAAGACATCCTCAATTTTCTTTCTGTAAGTAGAGGAAAAAGGGAGAAAGAGAAAATATGAAAGCCAGAGCAAAAATAGTGTCTTTTGATATTTCTTTTTCCTTACGGATTTCTTAATTCTCTGTAACAGATACCTTCCATGAGTCCTTAAAAAAGGATTTTTGTTAGCCAGAGAAACTTTCCATCAACTTTCTTGCTTGCCAACATTATTAAGACCTCCTGACATGATGTGTGCTAGCCCAATAATAACAAACTCTACCTCTAAAATTTTAACTGTATGTAGAAAAGCAGCTTAAATCATGTATTTACTTTGCCACTTGTATTTTAACCTGACTTCTGCTTTCCTTCCTTTTTCAAGAATTATTAAGATTTATTACTTGGAAACTATACTAAGTACTGGACTGGATGAGAAATATTAACTAGTTGACAAAAACTTGCAGGAATTCCCTTCTAGGCTGAGCCACTTACCTTCAGGTTTAAGACATCCTGCTAATAGGTAGGAAAATGGATTACATATGGAAAGTTATAGAAGCTCAGATGATTTGAACTGCAGTAGGGAAGCCAACAAAATCGATCATAGGACTGTTTCCTTCCCATTCCCCATTCCTTTAGTCCTCTTTCTCTATCCCCAAATGAGAGTTTCAAGGTTCTTTTGCTTTAGTCTCCATCTTCCTTTTTGTTTTTTTTTGAGACAGAGTCTCACTCTCTAGCCCAGGCTAGAGTGCCATGGGGTCAGCCTAGCTCACAGCAACCTTAAACTCCTGGGCTCAAGTGATCCTCCTGCCTCAGCCTCTGGAGTAGCTGAGACTATAGGCACACGCCACCGTGCCCTGCTAATTTTTTCTATTTTTAGTTGTTTGGCTAATTTCTTTCTATTTATAGTAGAGACAGGGTCTCACTCTTGCTCAGGCTGGTCTCGAACTCCTGAACTCAAGCAATCCTCCTGCCTCGGCCTCCCAGAGTGCAAGGATTACAGGTGTGAGCCACCGTGCCCGGCCTCCTCTTCCTATTTTTTATCTTTAGTTCCTGCATGTGGAATTCTTATTAGGTTCTTAGATCCTCATAACACCTTCTTCTACTTCTTCACAAACTTGCTGAAATCTAAACACACCAAGAAAAATGCTAGAAATGAATTGATAAACAGTGCCTTTCTCATTCAAGTCTCTTGGGTATGGCTCACACACAGTGTGAATGAGATGATTTCCAAGCACAATCCTAGGTTGTTATAAAGGATGTCTTATTGTGTGACACACACATACCACAGCGGCATCGTGGAAAATGCATTTTCAGGTGATTATTAAACTATAAATTTTCCTCTTATAGCAAAAGGTCAGAATGGCCTGTACAATTATTTCCCTTAAAATGGGCCAGAAAGACAGAGCAATAGGAGCATGAGAACTATGAAAGACGAATCTCCCACCCCTATAATAAGCCATTCCCAGGTAACAGGTATCTGCAGCTGAGACATTGCTGACAATTCAATTGAGGGAGAGTGATTTCATTATATGATACAAAGAAAAGAAAAACAATTGGGTATATGGGCATATAATAACTTAAGTATAGATTATAATCATTCTATAATTAAATCTGGACTTTGACCTATTGGAGAGCGACTGAAAATTCTCCACAATTAGTGTTAAAGACCTGATATAAAGACTCAGAAATCCAAAAATAGATGCTAATGGATTAGAACAGTGCAGAAGATGGTAAAGGATTAGGAAATTACAACCAACAAAAAGGAAGGAGAATTTGAATTGAACCAGGGAAGATTTATTTCCCTGTATTATTGGTTTCCTATTGCTGCTGTAATAAGTTATGACAAACTTAGTGGCTTAATACAACACAAATTTAATATCTTTCGGTTCTGGAGGTCAGAAGTCCAAAGTGGGTCTCACTGGGCTAAATCACAGTGTTGGAAGGAATGCAAGGCTGCCTTACTTCTGGAGGAACTAGGGGAAAATGGTTCTTACCTTTTCCAACTTTTAGAGGCTGCCTACATTCCTTGCATGTGGCCCTATTCCATCTTCAAAGTCAACACTGGCCAATTGAATCACTCTGACCTCTGCTTCTGTCAACACATGCCCTTTCTTGTCTCTCCGCTTCCCTCTTTCACTTAAAAGGACCCTTGTGATTACATTGGGTACACGTGGATAATCCAGGATAGTTTCCTCATCTCAAGGTCAACTGATTAGCAACCTTAATTCCAGGTGCAACCTTAATTCTTTTTTGTATATAATCCAACATGTTCACAGGTTCCAGAGATTAGGATGTGGACTTCAGCCTACCACAGGAACTATCCCGTAGAGTTGAATTTGCTTATGTTTAATGACTTTGCAATTTCATTATTAGGAGAAAATAATAGCTTCTGTTCAAGGGAATTTATATAAGACAGTTGCAGCATTGTTTGATAGGCATTTAGATTGTTTCCAGTTTTTAACTATCAGCAAGAAAAGGGATGAGCTGTTATGTATTGATAAAATCAAATTTTATATAATAGTTAAAAATAATGAATTAGGGTTGTCAACATGGATATTTCTCAATAAAATGCTTCAGGAAAATATTTGCTCTCTGATCCATTTATATAAATTTTAAAAACCTGAAGATATCATATTTTATTTATGGATACCCTAAAGGAGGTGTAAATAATCCTCATGTAAGCTACAATGTTTTTAGACTCACCCTTTAGCCCTTCACTTTTGTTTTATGGCCACTCATATAACCTTCTCCTAAAGCAAGTTTTGGGAAACTATGACCCTGTGGGTGGCCTGAATTTTTGTATATAAAAGTTTAATTGGAATAGATCCAAGTACATTCCTTTATGTTTTTTCTATGGCTGCTTTCATGCTACAAATGGGTAGTTGCAACAGAGACTAGAGAACCCTCAAGTCTGAAACCTTTACGACTAGCCAACCAGCCGTTTAAGAAAAAGTTTTCAGTACCCCCGGTACAGGTGGTTCACAGCCAGGCATTGAGCTGGTCCCTGGAGGTACGATGGTGGGTAAGGGTCCAGCACTCAAGGAATTTGGGCTAATAAAGCAAGAAGTACAAAATATAAGCTCAGTAACATGTTTTATACACCAGGAGAGAAGTTATTTATAAGACAATGAAGTGGGAGATGATATTTTCTTTTCCAGAGGTTGGAAGGATGAATAAATGAAGATTAATATATAAAGTTCCTGGCTCATAATAGGCACTCAGTACTGTGCACTTACTATTGCATCTATATTCATATGTTTGTGTCTATCTTCAACCTTTGATACTGCATGAATGAAAGGGAAAAAATCGAGGGAAGAAAAAGAGACAGAAAAAGAGCATTTAGAAGAGGAGAAAGTTAAAAGTACATTAAAATAATGAAAGACAAGGGTGTTGATTTTTACTTTTTTACAAGTTAGTATTTTAAAAGCAATAGTTTTGATGACTCTCTGTGTTATCTTTATTTCAATGGAGAATAAAATAGTCATTTTACCAGAAACATGGCCATTTGCTTTCCCTAGTATTAACTATAAATAAGGTGAAATAACAAGATTTCTAAAATTATTTTGCTTGAGCTTTCTTGCTAATATTTGCTGAAATATACATGCTTGTAAATTGTAAATGTGGCATACTTACAGTATGCTAAAGATTTTTTTTTGGAAACAAATTCTCTTTCTTATGAGAGAACACATCTATTTTCCTTAGTGGTCTGTAAGGCAAAAAAGTATAGACAAATTGTCATCATTACCATTATCTGATATTAAATGTTGAATTCCCAAGACCTATTTAATTCTCTGCAGAGGGTGTTCAACCCCATTACTTGGTCAATCATATCTCCTAAAAGGGCCATTAAAGTTCTTTTGGCTCATATTATCTTTCAAGAGAAAAATCCCTTTTATCTGTCTCCAAATATAATAATAATGGTTTATATGTAATATAT
>NW_012143856.1:8296101-8298193 GCF_000956105.1 Propithecus coquereli | reverse complement strand
ACCTGAGGCTGGGTAATTTATAAAGAAAATAAATTTATTTCTTATAGTTCTGGAGAATGGAAATTTCAAGATCGAGGGGCTACGTCTGGTGATGGCCTTATTGCTAGTGGGGACTGTCTGTAGAGTCTCAAGGTGGCACAGAGCATCAATAGTGAGGGGGTGGGGGCTGCCTGAGGTCTTGGGCGGGCACCCGTATGCTCAGGATGTGGGATAAGGAGTTAAAGGAGATTATTCTCTAGTGTCGTTTTCCCTAACTCATAACAAGTGTACTTGCCTAATACTGACGCTCAGTAATTTTGTGTGGAATGATGCATATGTGTGGCATATTAATGTTACCAAGAGTGAAGGGAAGTCAGCTGCGGCTTTGGGAGAAATCTTTCGTTTTTGCATTAAAAAGATAGAGCTGGGTGAGCTTTCCTCCCCTTCATTGCAGTTTGTGATGCTGGTGTGATGCAGTCACGCCAGGAGCTCCAGCATTGAATTGTTTCCAGGAGGCTGCAATAGCGTAAAGACTGCAAGCCAACAAGCTGAAGGTGGCTGAGCATGAGGGTATATACAAGCCATGTCCTCCATGACTTTCTTGAGCTGTTTGCTACCTCTGGGCTTCCATGCTCTAGACTTCTCCTATGGAAGATTATTAAATTACTTAAACCACTCTTTGTCAGGTCCTCCATAATTTGCAGGAAAAAGCATTTCTTGCAGAAATAATCAACTAGTAGCCAAAATATAGCTCTTATTAGATTTTTAATGAATATTTATTTAATGAATATTTGTTTAATGAGTGCTGCTTAACTCAAAGGGTGTTGGAGGTCAAGGGGTCAAACTAAACATTCTGATTTATTGATTATCACTGCTTATTGATTATCGCTGCTTATTTATTTCTTCATACAAACCTTAGAATTATTTTGTTTAATTTTAAAAATATCAGGCCTTATTTTAGTTGAAATAGCTTTAGATTTATAGATTCATTTAAGGAAATTACCAACTTTATGATTTTTAGATTAATTTAGGGAAATTAACAACTTTATGATGGTTGTCTTTATGATGGTTGTCTAATCTTGTCTAAGAGCAAGGCAGGCTTTCCTTGATCAAGTGTTTTTCTATCTCTTAGGCATATTCTAAAACTTTTTTCATAGAAGCTTTTCACTTTTATTGCTAATTATTCTTTAATTATATTAGCTTTGTTTGAAAATATTGTCTATCATCTCCCACATTATGTTTTAAAAATGATTATTGTTTTTATTGAAGCCTTTTAGCCTGCCTGTTTGTATTTTTACCAGACCTCTTATACTTTGTAATAGTTCTGACTCTGAACTTCTTTGACTTTGAGTCTGATGGCTTTTTAATTTCTACAATCCTATCATCTGGAGGTAATGCTAATTTTGCCTCTTTTCCTGAAAGTTCCATAACGTACTTTTCTTTCTTTCTTCTCCTTCCATTCCTTCTCCTTTTTCTTCTCTTTCTTCTTGCCCTTCCCCTCCCCCTCCTTCTTCTCCATTTTTCCTTCTTCCTCCTCCTCTCTCCCCACTTCTCCCCTTCTTCTTTTTCATTTTTTTTCCTTTTTTTTTGGTCTAGGAGTGTTAGCTAGAAGTTAGTGAGAAGCTGGTTATCCTCTTCTTGGCCAACCTGTATTTCTATTAAGCTTGATGCTGGAATTTGTAATTATAAGTATATTTGTAAATAACCAGAAAATGTAGATCTGTTGCTATTTTATGAATGGTTTTAATCTGGAATGTATATTAAGTTTTACCAACTGCTTTTCAGCAGCTATGGCAGTTATGTATCAACATGGGCCCAGGCCTCATGTGGGTCTGTCTGTGCTCAAATAACTAGATTTATTAATAACTTTGTGTGAATGGGTAGTCCTATTTCAAACTGAGGGGATGTTTAGGAATAAAACTGCTGTCATAGGTCAGAAATTTACTCCTGACACATTTTATTTATTTTGGGGGATAATATCCTTTACCATACTTTTTAAATAGAAGGCTTAGTTTAGTTTTTTTTGGTGAAAAGTGGAGAAGTTACTATAAAATACCTGCCTGGAAAGATTAGTAATAGAATCATCATATCTAAGATATATTAGGCACTTCAG
>NW_012143856.1:8294861-8296051 GCF_000956105.1 Propithecus coquereli | reverse complement strand
CAAATTTTCAGCTATCATTGAAAATTTATACATAGCAATGAAATTTTTAGAATTAACTCATGATGTTAATGCCTCTTAACAGAGCATTTTGTCTTTTCTCTGGCAGGGCCTCACTAGGCTGCTAATTTGTTCTGGGGGCTAGTTTCTTACTTACTTCTATTATGTAGAGCATCGAAATGATATTTCACTAATAAGAAGGAAAAGAGCTTATATTTTTTAAAATGAAATGTCCATTTAAATTAAATTTCATAGCACTTCTGTGGTTTCTTTTAGGACTTTGTGTCATTTTTTCTTCAGCTATCAATTGTTCTTAATGAGGAGCAAGACACAATTAGCTGTATTGAATGAAATTAGACTTCCTAGATTAAAGTCCACTACTATGGAGGCATTCCCTCTGGGGCATTGGGAAATGTCAGCTTTCCAAATGGCCTTAACTGTTGGGATAGACTCTAAACTCTTGTGATCATTGATGGGTCCAGAGGAAGGCGACTTAGTAAAGACTTTGCTACATTATTGAAAATGATCAGGCTAATGTCAGTATTAGAAACCCATAATGTAATAATTGTGGTGACATCATTGAAAATTAAATCACTTACTAAAAGAAATGATAGCTGTTCTCTTAATCAGTGGTCCCCAACCTTTTTGGCACCAGGGACTGTTTTCATGGGAGACAATTTTTCCACGAATGGGGAGAGGGTGGGGTTTCAGGATGATTCAAGCTCATTACATTTATTGTGCACTTTACTTCTATTATTATTATTACATCGTAATATACAATGAAATAATTATACAACTCACCATAGGCTGGGGAACTCTGCTCTTAATAATAAATGACTCTAGAAGCCTGTGACCTCCTTAAGTCTATTTAAAAGCATTTGCTGAGGCCAGGAAATTTTAACAGCACAATTTTTGATAAGTCTTATGTGTGTATCTGTGTGTGTGTCTGTGTGTGTGTGTATATAAACATATATATATTTGAAAAAATGCATAGAGCCTCTATTTTGGGTCAATGTTCTACCCACTAATGTTACATTTGAATAAGATACATATTATAACTTAAAGTTACTTTATTTTGAAGATTGAATGTCAAATTATCATGATTTATCACTATGAACAGTAATGTACCTAAACTGATAGATTTTTTATATGTCTTTAATGTCTATATTACTCTTCTCATTTTGTAATTTTCC
>NW_012143856.1:8294255-8294559 GCF_000956105.1 Propithecus coquereli | reverse complement strand
GCTGAAAGGAAACTATAAAAGATAATGGTAGATTAAACATATGAGCTTTAAGAGAGTAATTAAGATAGCACACAAAGGTTGAAATGAATCCATTTGAGGATGAAGATAAAGAAAAATTGGCAGTCAATAATTCTTAAAATGGCCAAATATCTAGTTAAATACTTAGCTGACTGTGGCTTCTTGGAATTACGTTACTTTATAGTAACATAATTTATCCATTTATCAAATACTTATTTTGTTATAGCTCTTTTTTCTATTTTGTTTTTCATTCATCCAACATATATTCCAGGTTTCAAAAATACTG
>NW_012143856.1:8287866-8289960 GCF_000956105.1 Propithecus coquereli | reverse complement strand
GGCTGAAAAAAGCAGCAATTCATAAACGTTTCTCTAAACCAGAGGTGGGAAACCTGTGGCCTTCTAGGTCCTTAAGTGCAGCCTTTTGACTGAATTCAAATTTTATAGAACAAATCCTTTTGTTTTTATTAATACATTTTTGTTCATCTTTTATATTTTTATTTTATTTTTAAAATGAACGTATTTAAAACACCTAAGAATAAAATAAGTTTCAACGAAATAATCCCTCCAGATTGACTGGCACAATTAGAACATTAGCAAGCCATAAGGGCTAAACTGATGGCTGCTACGCTCATGATTTAGTTCTAAGTTCCCCCTCCTGACTGGCACCACTACTGCACGAGGCTGATTGGTGAGAGTTTATGGGGGTCGAGAGTTCACCAGTACTGTTATCGGCTTTCGACAATGGTACACTGTGTTTCTAGTTGAAGTAGAAATTGCAGATAGTTGCACAGCTCAACAGTATGTTTTACTTCTGTTTAACAGCCCATGATATCAAAGAAGACTAAGAGAATGCTGAAGGAAGAAAACAGATTTTTTAAATGAGGATTAGGAGTTGCAATATTATCTTGTTTCTGCTAAAGATAAGATGATTTGCTTGCTTTGTGATACTGAAATATCAACATTAAAGAAATTCAATGCTTATCAGCATTATAACACTCCTAATGACCACAAATATTTTAAATTAGAGGGAGAGGCATAAAAGGTTGTATTGCAAAAAATTAAAAGGTGAAAAGCAAAAGCAAAGACAATGTTTTCAAGCAGCAATAAGAGCTGGAAATAATGCCACTGAAGCAACTTATAAAGTAGCTTACATACTCAGGAAAAAAGGGAAACCATTCAGTGATGTAGAAATTGTGAAAGAATGTATTGTCAAAGTTGTAGGATGTTTAGACCCCAATAATGTTTCAAAGTCCAAACAGCTGCCTCTTTCAAGGAGAACCATAACTGATCAGCAGCTTGAATTAGCCTTCAACTTAACAGAACAACTTCATTCAATACTTCAAAAGGAAAATATATATTATTCAATTGCTTTGGATGAATCAACTGGTGCTACTGGTTCAGTGCAGATTTTATACTTCATTTGGGTCATAACAGAAAATTTTCTTTGCTACGAATAGTTGCTTGCTTTGGGCATTCTTCTGAATAGAACCCAGGGAATAGATATCTTCAACAACTTTCAAGATAAATGTGAAGTTGGACTGAATTTGGTAAATTTAGCAAGTGTATGTACAGATAGTACACCTTCCATGACAGGAAAACAGAAGGGTTTATTGCACAGATTAAAAAATTATTAATAGATCCAGATGCTCTCATTTCTTTTCATTGTATCTTGCATCAGCAAAATCTCTGTGCTAAAGTTGCTATTTTAAGTGATACCTTGCAACAAGTTATAAGTATTGTTAACTATATGTGTGCAAATGCAACATGGCATTGTTAGTTTCATAACATGCTAAAGTTGAATGATGAGGTATTCAGTATGGATTTGCTGTATCATTCTAAAGTGGGTTGGTTATTGTAGGGACAGATGTTAGCCAAAATTTTATCTCTGCAAGAACAGATAGTTAAATTTTATGAAGAACAGAATCAGCAATGTGAGTTATTGAAAGAAGATTTCTATAGGAATGCAGCATTTCTGTGTGATAGCATGTCAGATCAAAACTACTTGAATATTTCTTTACAAGGTAAAACTAAGTTCCTATAGGATATGTGGCAAAAAATTCCAAGCATTCTGAAAAACACTACCTTTTGTCAATGCACTTCTTCTTCAAAAGGAAATTTCAGATGAACATTTTTCCCAGTTAGGAAAGGTCACTGATGAGCGGGATGATATATTCGAATCATTTGAAGAATATGCAGCTGTTATAGACCTATTAATTGGAGAATACAATGAAAGATTCAGTGTCTTTGAGAATCATGACATTGCACTCAAATTAGCATTTCAGCCTCACCTAGCTGATATCACCAAGGCATCTAAAGAACTACAGATAGAATTGACTGAGCTCTCAGTAGATGACATTTTAAAGTCATTTGTGTGATGCTAAGGAAAATCCAGTTGAAATATGGAAAAATGCAGTAGAATACCCATGCCTT
>NW_012143856.1:8286270-8287816 GCF_000956105.1 Propithecus coquereli | reverse complement strand
TAGGTCAGAAATTTACTCCTGACACATTTTATTTATTTTGGGGGATAATATCCTTTACCATACTTTTTAAATAGAAGGCTTAGTTTAGTTTTTTTGGTGAAAAGTGGAGAAGTTACTATAAAATACCTGCCTGGAAAGATTAGTAATAGAATCATCATATCTAAGATATATTAGGCACTTCAGAAGTTGTTTCTTCTATAATGCAGAGGTGTTAGACTAAATAATCCCCAAAACTCCTTTAATTCTAGCATTTTGTGATGCTCCTGTGATAATCTAATTTAATCTCTTCCCTTCACTGAGAAGGAAACTGAGTCCCAGAGAATATACATGGTCAAGACCATGTATGGTAGCTAATTAGCAGCAGAACCAAACTGTGAAAGGCAGGACACTTAATTTCTCAGCATGTTTTGAGGTTTCTCAGAGTGTGTCTTAGAGCCAGACATTCTACTGAAGACAGGAATCCCAAAGTATTTATCTACCAGAGAGTTGGCAGAACTTTTTACCATAGCATGGCAGCTGTAAACATATTTAAATTGTCATTTCCCTTCTTTCACGACATAAATATGCTACAATATATAATTCTAAGGTCATTTTTATTTAGGGAATTATAGATAGTTAAATACAGATATCACTATCATTTCAAAATCTTTGCACAAAAATTTGTATTATATAATTTGATTACTGTATTACCAAATTATGTAGTTAACTAAATCTTAAATTAATACCTAGGTTTGTTTACTATTCATTTTGATGGTGCATAAGACATGTTCTTTTTACATTTGTAGGCTGGATAATTTGTTTTCTTGAAACCCAACCATAAGAAAGTCAAGATTTCCTTTTTCCATCTTCTCTTGGTGACACAGTTAATGGAGGCATATCCAATTTTGGTATATTTTGAAACATTTTGTGTTCAATATGATCCAAAAATTTCCTAAACTTAGTGTTAAATATAACATGCCAAAGTACACATCTTTATTATCAATAAAAATGTTAGTTATCAATAAGACTTAATAATATGTTATATATTTTTCAAATTGATTTTCTTTTACTATTTTGCTGTCACAGTACATCCTTTCCTTAGAAAGGGTGAAAAGGCTTTACAGCTTGGGAAACTGAGGCACAGAATTTTAGAGTGACTTTGTTTCCATCCAGCTTTTTCTTTACATTTTCACAAAAAGCCCTTACTCTTCCTGGTTTTCAGTCGGGTACTTCTCTTCAGCCCTAGCACAAAAAGCACCATGCATTTGCATATTCAAGTCATTTACCTCCAGGAGTGCTTGAGAGACAAGGATAATAAAAAAGGATACAGTTCAAGAGCCATGTTTCCACTCCTGAAATATTCTGTGTAGTTTACTGCTTTCTGAGTGTGTGGATTGTCGGCATATATATGTATATACTTGTATGTACTCAAAAAAAAATCTGTGGCCTTACTGAAAATAAATCAGGCCCATAAAAGTTATAGGAAAAACCATTATTTCTTGACAGCTCTGAATTTATGTCTTTAATTTCAATAAGAGCTCTATCTTAGACTATTTATTTAGTAACT
>NW_012143856.1:8265207-8283722 GCF_000956105.1 Propithecus coquereli | reverse complement strand
ATTAACAAATAGTTTTCAGTTTTTAAAAATTTTAAGTACATAGCAGTTAGATTTTTACAAAATAATGTATATTTTTAAGTATATCCAATTGAAGTTTTTTGAATGTGGCCTTATTTGATTAAAGCTAAATTAATGCAGTCTCCAACATGAAAATGTTCCCCTCTTCTGCTCTAAACCTTGATTCACTTTGATAGCTGTGCCTTTGGGATGATTACCAGACCTTTGAAGTTAGTTTCCTTCTCTGCAAGAGAATTACCCAAGCGAGTGAGAGTGCATATATTCCTGGCACTGAGGACACGAATAACCATTGATGTAATTTTCATCTGTCATATTTCCAGAGAAAGGAATTGGGTACAATTTGACATTTAAGGAACAGTAGTTAGCAGTAAAATGTTTCTTCAGGGTTTTTAGACTCCATCATCTTCATTTAATATAGATTGGAAATTCATTTTAATGGTCTGCTGGTCCGAGACAGTGAATCACAACCCAAATGTCAGCCCCTCCCCATCAAAAGAAGAGATTATTCTGTTTCTGGTGTCCAGGGATTATTAAACCTTTGAGACTAATTTACATGTTACCTTAAATACTTATGCTCAATGAAGGATTAAGCTGTCTGTTTTGTCACCTTATTTATTTCTTCAGGAAACAATGAAATCTTCTCATTTGGTTTTGAAACTTAACATTTGAAACTTTACAATAGAAGATCTTGTCTGTTAGCCTGAGTTTATTTCCCACCCAGAACAAGGATGTTCAATTAATGACAAACTTTTGCTAACTCTGAGGCTCTGTGTGTTCATGCTCTGAGCTTCCCGGAAGAACTGCAGACACCTAAGAACATTAATGGAAGAAACGTATATGGAGGCTAAATCCAGAGAGAGACGTGCACTAACCAGTGTTTTCCTTGAAAGATACAGAGGAGATTGAACTGATTCAATGAAGGTTTAGAGGGCCTGAAGGCCATAAATGAGTTTTTAAAGCTATGAGTTTCTTTAATCTTCTTTATCAAATAATTAGAATTGGAAAATATCACCATCTAGAAGTTTCCGCTGATGCCTAGTTGCTCTAGGCCTTCCCTTCTTAAATGGAAGGCAACCTCAAAGATTTTGGTAAGAGTGGGCATCAAAAAGAATGTAAGTGATCACTTTTTTTCACTTCACTGGCAAATAAAAATGGGGTTACCTATTTGCTTCCTATGGAAATCTCAGCATCCTACTAATTTCAATACTTCCTATTAATTATTTAATATTTACCACTTTTCAGTAGGAGTGAAGTGTCTGGAGTCACAGACCTGGCTTTAATTTCTTTGGGATGGCTTTTTAAGGGTGGTGTTAATCACTTAAAAATATGTCTAACCTCTTACAGTGCTAGCCATGGTAGGAAAAATAGAGCAAGCCAGTCACTGGTCTTAAGGACCTTACCGTGAAATGATGAGTGGAGAAGGGAGTTTGTAGACTTCATTCTAAAGAAAAGACAGACAGAAAGATATGGAGGTTCAATGGAGAGAAAGGCTGCAGTGACATTGGTTTGGAAAAGATGTTAGAGAAATATATTAAAGAATGTACCTGGGTTTGTATCTTGGCTCTGTTGTTCATTGTTTCTTAATTTCTCTGAGGCTTATTAGTTCTTCATCTGTAAAGCAAGTATACGCTTTCCTAACTTGCAATAAGGCTTTAGGTATTCAAGAGATTGCATACAAGGCACTTGGCATTTTGTCTGGGATAAGGTGGGTGATACTGCCAGTATTAGAAAGGTTGGGAGAGACACCCCACAAGCTTGAGGTTAGAATGCCTAGTGATTGGAATTATGAAATCTGACTTAAGAATGGACTCTGTCACTAGTTAGCTGAATGCCAAGGAAAACTGAGCATGGGATGAACTTTGTGTGCTCATGAAATGCTTCATGAGGTGGTAATACTCCCTGCCCTGGTTCTCCATGGTGTAGAGGTAAGGTACGATCATAAATGTGAAAGCTCTTGAGAAGGAAGATATCAGGGACATTTAGATCAAGAACACTAGCATATAGAGGGAAACTTGAAATTTATATTTGGCATCTGTGTCATGGGGAATCTCTAGGAAAAAAAATCTTCTCTTAAAAACCTTAGAAGACCTGTGAAAGTTTACCCTGCTACCCCTCTAAAGGCTTTCCCTACCTCTACCTCTCAGACCCACAGATGGGGCACCAGTCTCTTACTTCTGCCTCTTCATTGCCAGGTATGATACTTTGGTGTTCTTTATTATCCTTATTTTTATTATTATGTGAGAGATATATTAGTAATATTTTCATTGGGTAGGATTACAAGCTGGTCTTCCTGTGGATAGAATTTCGGCTTATATAATACAGCGAGAGAGTAGGGAGGGGAGGTAGGAAAGCAAGGGAGAGAGAAGGAAAGGAGGAGAGGGAGACAGATTGGTTTTATAATCAGAGAAAATAAATTAACAAAATTATTGGACTAAACAGTAATTCTTTTCAGAAAGTGCATTTAAGTTTTTAGGTGTATGTACTGGTAAGATCTATGTAACATTTCTCTATTAGGGGAAACAAACCTAAAAACTTTGAGAAAAAGGTAAAGTATCCTAATCAAAGAACACAAAGCTAACAAGTGGAGGCCTGGGATTTGAATGTAGGTCTCTCCATTGGCCCTTTCTGGGACACCAGGCTGCCTCCCTTAGCTTTGGCACTTGACTTTGACATTGGATGCACTTCAAAGATGCTGTTAGGTAAGTATACAAAAGTTACTTGTTTATTGCCTTTTAACTCATTCTCTGCTTGGCGCTTTAACTTGAGCCCTGCCTGTCAGAGAAGTATTATCTGTTATTAACAGATATTAGGGTATAGCAAAGGTAAATTCGTCTTCATTTATTAGTTTAGATAACTCCCTGCCCCCATTTAATGTTTTGTTCAAACTTCTATGTAGCAAAGAATATAGTTCATAGATATTTTTTATAATGATCATTCAAAGCAGTGGTGTTCAAAGCTAATGGTTATCTCAATTAGCTACCAACTCCCTCCTTTATGAGGATTTACCTTCTCCTTTCAGGCAGAGTTAAAACTCCCTCCGTGGTGCTCCTATAGTGTTTTGTTCTTCTTCAATAACAAAACCAGGTTTTCCTTGCCTTCCTTTCTGAGGAGGCTGCCGTTTCCATCTAGACTGTAAATTCCTCACTAGACCGTAAGTTTCTATATCCTTTCTTTGTATTATCTTAAAGATGGTAGATATTCCAAATATTTACTAACCTAATTAAATTCTGTGTGCAGTATTTTAAAACTGTTTCAGAGGAATTTAATTTTAACCACGTTCAGTTTTTTTTGTCAGATAATTCATAGATAATAAGGAACATTAAAGCACTTTCTGTGGTGATGGAGAGGCAGAAGGAAGGAATTTGGTGCTGAGCCTGAGGGCTGGAAGGGAGGAGAGGAGGAGCTGTGGAAAGGCTTTAGAGGGGGCCGCAAAGTACATTTTCAAGGGCCTAATTTGCTGAATGTATTTCAGATATTTGGAATGGAGAAGTGTGGATAAATCAAAGCATTTATACTGGGGTCTTTGATAGAACTATTAACAATTTGATAGAAATGAATTTTGAGGTCATACCTTCCTTCTCTTTTGTGGACACATAAAGTAGAATTTATTTGTGTGGGAAAATGGGTGCCTATGTTCAACTTATGACATGAAAAGCTAAATTATCACATTAGTGATGCATCATCATCTTTTTCTTTCTACTTTTATTGCTTTTGCAATCTTCTTCTAAATTCACTGACGATGCCCAGAATGACTTTAAGTCTCTAGTGACAACTTGGACTCATCTGCTTCAGTTGATAAAAAAAAAAGTCTTTAAAGAGCATAAAGGTCTTAAATACCAAAGCATTTGGGTATTTGAGGGCTAGTGCTAGTCAAGAGAATTGAAGAACATATGGTGAAAAGCTGTGCTTTTTGCACAAACTCCTGGTAGAACTGGATGGGCAGTCAGTGGCAGGGGGAATAGTGAGGTGAATGCCATAGGCCTGAAGACACCCCTTGATTCTTTCACTCCAGGCAGCCCAGATGGGCCCCGACACTCCTTCTATCTCCCATCCTCCATGCCCCAGCACCATTACCACCAGTGTCTTTCAGTATCAGAAATAGATCTGACAAATATCTTTTCTCTGAGGTATCCCTGTTAGGTCATGGTGTATAAACATGTAGATAATTTAAAATAAATAATAATAAATAAAATAAATAAATAAAACATGCAGAGATTTTAAAATAAGTAAACAAAAAAGCCTACGAAAGTTTTAAAGCAACAAATAAACCTATGACTGGAATTTGGGACATGAATGATCTGTTTGAGGGAGAATTAGGAAAGTGTCAGGTCTTCCTGTCAAAGCATGCCCTGACTCTGGAAGATAATAGTCTGATCGTCTCTGAAGGAAGTATGTAACTTAGAAGAAAATTGAGAGGGCATCAACTCCACATGGAAAAAAATCTCCATATGGAGATGTCATCAACTCCTGCTGTTTAAGTTTTGGTGTTTCTTGATTTATTATGTTTTTCCTTGCTAGTGAGTTATACAATGTTTAGAATTTGGTTAATGGGTACAAACATTCAGTTAGATAGAAGGAATAAATTCTAGTATTCGATAGTACATTAGGGAAATTACAGTTAATAATTTATTGCATATTTCAAAATAGCTAGAAGAGAAGAATTGCAATGTTCCCGACACAAACAAAAGATAAATGTTTGAGGTGATGGATATCCCAATTACCCTGATTTGATCATTACACATTGCATACATGTATCAAAAGATCATATGTACCCCCTATGATATATTAATTAAAAATACATAAAAGGGGAATCTCCATTTTTAGGCTGCCTAAAACCAAAATGTTCTTCAGTTGAAGATGGCTTCTGTCTTGGGACTTGGGAAGAGAGTACACTGGAGGGCAGGAACGAGCTGATGGGGGAGGGGGCTGGCGTGGGAAGAGGGAGATAGGAAGCTGTCACAGGAATTCTCAGCTCAGGATATGGAAGTCAGCACAAGGAAAAGCGAGAAGAGGATCAAATTATTCCTTTCACCTACCTCTGGCTCCCCCAGCTGTCCCCACCCCTTGTCTGGTTTCCACAGATGATCCTTTTATGTTCAAACCTAAAATACTCTCAACAAAGTGATCCTACTCCTGCTCACATTACTTTGAAAGGATAAACTGAAATGTTTCACAAACAGCCCAGTTAGACAGATTGAAGGAGCAGATGTTAAGTTTAAATGCCACATATGGCTACTTTGGGTTCTTGGAAGACCAAACACAGAGGGACATCAAGATTATATTTTTAGCATTATTTATAATGTAACAACATTTCACCATTTCCTCATTGTCAATGCTACTTTCAAAGGATTGCGAAGGAAGATCTGACCTGCATTAAAGTTTCTTTGACTTTGAACACAGGATGTGTGTTCCATAAGGAAATCAATAAAACTTCAGGGTAGATTCAAACAATATATTTCATTTCTGAAGGAGCATTTAGATGATTTACAGTGCTTCTTTTAAAACTTTGCGAAAAATCACTTGGGTCTGTTCTTAGTTTTTCTTGTTCATTAATTTAAGAAATACTTATTGAGTACTTATAATGGAATAAATACAGTACTAAATTATTGGAGATAAAAAGACAGGTCAGCTTTGAAGACCCTCATAATTTGGAGGAGGAGATAGTCTGATGAAGAAACAACCTGAAATACACTGTGATAATTACTATAACAAGAGGTGTGAACAAAGTGTGAACAAAAAGGGGACCAGGCCTTTAAAGAGAGAGGTAGGAGGAGCCAGGGAAGGCTTCCTGGGGCAGTCTGGTTATGAAGGACACAGAAATTAGCCAACAAGTGAGCAAAAGAGGTCCCAGGCTGAAGGGCTACAGGTGCAGTTCTGTACCTCATGTTGTAACATTGTAGCACGTGTATACAACTGTATCTAGCACAGTTGCATTTAGCAGCTGACTTTGTCATCAGTTGGAGCAACTTTGGATGGCTGTGGTGGCTTTCGTACTCCACTCTATATATCCGGAAGTTTGACAACATCAGTGGAATTTTTTGTTGTTTTTGTTTTGCTTTTCTTTCGTTTTTGTTTTTTTCCTTGTGGTTAATTTGGTGGTCTCAAGCTTTAGCTTGTGAATGAAACAGCCTGATTGATTAAATATACACGACTTCGGCCACATTCCCAAAAGGACAGTTCATTTCGGTGGGGCTTGGGAACCTGTATAGTTATTTTAAAAAGCCCTGTAATGATTTTGATTAAGGTCATCAGATTATACTTTGAGAAATCCTAGATTAGGGAGAAGAAAAATAATGGAATTGCTGTTTCTGGTTTAGGTTTTTATTTATAGAAGGAGAAAGTGAGGAAGAGAAAATATGCTGAACAGTGTAGAAAAAAGGAAAATGGAAATTGTTTGGGGAGGAATTGAGAGGTGTGGGCTAGCACGCATCTAGGTATTAAGAAGATAAGCTGCAGATTGTCTGAGTTTGGGAGGTGGGTTTACAGAGGAAGGTACATAGTGGAAGAAAATAGCAATAATACTATTTAATGTAAAAATCTCAACACTGGAACAGGCTGCAAGCAATACCAAGATAAAGCTTCCTTTTTACATATAGTAGAGAAGGGTGACTGATGGCAAAAAATAAAAGGCTACATTGTGCTGGTATTTTATTTATATTAAATAGAAGGTTGGCCTAAGAAAGTATTTTTACTGTATTCAGGCACCATCTCTGCCTATTCAATTCTGCAAACCATCTCTCATGTTTATTCTTTTACCATGAAAAAAGAGAGCAATGATGTTGTTACTCACAATGCAATGGCTCACTGGGAACTGTTTGTATTGAGACAATAGAGATCATCTTGCTTTTGCAGTTCCCAAATGCTATTTACTTAACTGCTGTTTATTATTTATGATGCTGCCTTATTCATTGTGACCTCATAAATACTGGCTCCCAATAACACTCAAACATTTTTACTGTGGTCTGTTAAGTGCCATATATGTATTTATGATGACTACAAATGCAAGTTTTATGCAGAGTATCAGAAAAAAATTTGAGAAAAATAATTCATTTTAAATTTACTGTTTGAAATTTTACAGCATAAATTAGAACAACATATCAACCAACTGTGTTTTCTCTTCAACTTGTTAGGTTGTAATGACTACATTCTGACGATATGACTCCTTTCGGTGCGGACCCCACCTGTGCCTTCCAGACACTGCCACTATTGGGGAGAAAAGGTGAGAGGACCAAGGGCTGGGCAAAAAGAGCAGTCCTGTTTGCGTAAGAAACATCCATTCCTCATCTATCCTGGATTAAATGGACCCAGCAGAGGCCGCTCTCACCACAGCACTCGGAGTCATGAGGACACAATGATGAGAAGGGTGCCCTGGCAATGCAGAGCAGCAGTCTCTAGAGGCCCAAGAGCACTGCCGGATGCAGGGTGAAGACCCTGAGGAAGGGATGGGGACACTCAGGGTGAGAGACCACTGTTGCCACTGTGCTCAAGTGCTATAGACAGTAGGTGGCATGGGAGTCGTGACGCAGACAGGCAGGAGCTAATGCAAGGGCCCACACGTCTGGCTCAAGCCCAAACATAAGCAGTAGCTCTGAGCCCGGAACTTGTCATGTGAGTGGGTTAAGAGTCACCCAAAGTTATTCATTCTAGTGGCCCAATCTCGTATGATCCTGTGAAAGAAATGCTGCAATAGTCCAGCAGGGGTGATCCACTTGTCAGGCCACTGTCCAGGAACTGAGTCTGGGCCATTCTCCTGGAACCCATCAGCATGAGTTCTGAACCTCTTGGATCTAGTTGACCTCAATGTAGGGTAGAGAGTTGGAGAGAGCATTTGGAAGAAAAGAAATGGGGTCCAGGCTCAGCATATTTTGCCCAGAGAGCACTGCTAGACCTGACTGGTCTCAGGCAACTGAGGGATACTTAATAAATGTTGAGGAAGGCATGTCAAAGCATGAGGCTGCAAGCGGGGGTCCTTCTTACCCAGATCTCAGGGCAGTACCACTGCCTGGATTCATAATCCCAATTTCAGTTATAATCTGTGTGATTTTGGACAAATTACTTAACTAAGCCTCAGTTTTCTCATAGGTAAAATGGAAATAATGCCTTACAAATATGTGAAAATTATATGAGCCAACTTATAAAGTGCCCAGAATATAGTAAATGCTTGGTAAGGTGAGCTATTGCCAGCTATTCATACCTCAGTCACGGTGGGGTCTGACTGAGTTGTTCGGGTGTGTAAACACCTTGTTACACTCAGGCAAAGTCTTGTAAATATTAATAGAAAGTAATGTTTTTTTCTGATTATAAAAATGATGTTTATTTTAGGAAATTTGAAAAATATATGAAAGAATTCATTTATTCAACAAATATTTATTGAGCACCTACTACGTACTGTAGTACTGGTTTTATACACTGGTGATCCAGCAGTAAACAAAACTGATAAAGTTCCTATCCTCTTGAAGGAGAGATATGCAATAAAATATACATAATATATATTATAATATGCCATATATATATATATATATACACACACATATGCACATATGTATGTGTCTCTGTATATTATATAGATATTTGTGTTGTATATCAGGTGGTGATAACTACAAAGCAGAAAAATAAGTCTATGGTGGGGGCTATGGAGTGCCAGGAGTTTTGGAGGTAGGAGTTTTAAATATAGGGGCCAGAAGAGGCCTCACTGAGGTGATATTTTAGCAAAGTCTTGAAGGAAGTAAAGGAACAAATCATGTGTCTTAGTGCATTCAGGCTCCTATAACAAAAATACCACAAAATAAGTAGCTTGTAAACAAGAAACATTTATTTCTCACAGTTCTGGAGGTGAGAAGCCCAAGATCATGGCACCAGTAGACTCAATGTTTCGTGAAGCTATGCCTCCTTGTTGTAGATAGCACCTTCTCACTGTGTCCTCAAGTGTTGGAAGGGGTGGGCTAGCTCTCTGGGGTCTTTATAAGGGCACTAATTCCAGTCACGAAGGCTCTTCCCTCATAGCCTAATCACCTCCCAAAGACTCCACTTTTTAATACCATTACCTTGAGGGTTAGGACTTCAATATATGAATTTTGAGGGTACACAAACATCTAATGTATAGCACCATGAGAGTATCTGGAGGAAGAGCATTCCAGGCAGAACAGTAAGACCAAGAGTTCCGAGGCAGGATTATGCTTCACATATGTGAGGAACAGCATGGAAGCCAGTATGGCTAAGGTAGAATGGCTATCAGTAGAGTGATAAGAGAAAAAGACAGAAAGACATGGTGGTGAAGAAATACAGATAGCATGGGGACTTACAGGTCATTATAAAGACCCTGGTTTTTATTCTGATCAAGACGGGAAATTATTGTTGGGGGAGACCATTCTCCATGGATGTCTTATGTTCCTATGTGATTTGCTCAGTATGCTAAGAATGCTAGGCCCCGACCACTTCTTACTCAGGCCATTTCTCAGGATCATGTTCCTAATGAGCAGCCTTGAGGGATGTCTTCTTCTAGGACAGAGAGCAAGCTTGCTTAGTGCTTGTCATAAAGTGATGGGTTCCCAAGCTCAGTGTTCCTCTCCTGCATAAACACTTATTTAGGCCTGTTGCCTTGCCCTTATGGGACTTGCATCAGGAGAACTGATGCAAACATGCTGATGCTCATGCTGCCTGCTAGCCTATGAGTAACAAAATCCTATATCTTGGACCCAAGGAGTTTTGTGTCTTTTGCCAGCATCCACAAAACACTAATAGTCTGATTTACTAACTCGTAAATGGGGTAAAACCAAATCTCAGACTCTTCAGTTCTTGGTGGCCACTATAAAATTCCAACCAGTAGAGTGACATGATTTGACATGTTTTAAAAGGATCACTCTGGCAACTCTGTGCAGAATAGACTTGCAGGGGCAAGGGTGGAAACCAGTAGATCAGCAAGGAGACAACCACAATAATTCAGGTGAGACGTGGTGGTGGTTGGATCAGGGTAGTTTTGTGGTGTTGGTAAAAAGTGTTCCCTTCTGGATACATTTGGCCAAACAGAATTTCTGACAAATTAGATTTAGTTTGTAAAATGACTGCGAGATTTTCCCCCAAGCACTTATAAGATTTTTTTTTAAAGCTAAGATTTTTTTTAAAAAAGGAGGATTTTTCTTGGGGGAGGGATAGAAATTAAGTGGTTATTTCCTTATATGTTAAGTTTGAGTTGCATATCAGACATTTAAATAGGTGTTAGGTAGGCAGTTAGATATTGAGTTTGAAGTTCAGGACAAAGGTCAAAACATGAGATATGAAAGTGTGAGAAGAAAAAATACTTCTATAATTCCACTTTCTGGAGATAGACACTGATGACATGCTAGTTTACTTCCTCTCAGTCTTTTTATGCAAGTATATTATTTGAGCAAAAAGTTTATTAAAAATATATATATGACACTAGCTACAGGCAATGACATTTTATTTCTCAATTTGATTTAAAAAGACATTGTTGATACTCTTGAGAATGATGGAGAATCACTTTTTCATAGTACTAGACATGCAAAATTTTAAATGATTTGGCAGTGTCACCTGGAGTTGTATTGCTCATGTTCAGCCAGATGGATTTGGCTGTATCCAAAGAGTTGCTACTCTGAAGAAAGTGGGTGACTTTTTCCCTGGACTAGACCTGTGACTTACAACACACTGTTGGCCACATCTCTTCCAATTGAAACTGAAAATAGGCAGATGTGGAAACAATGTTGGACAAAGAGGAAGTGTACTTTTTCTACCCTAACCTGCATACTGACAGCTTGTGCTACAAACTTGCCCTGTTGCGAGTTCTTAAGTAAACTCCTTTTAGTAGAATTCAGGTCCTGAGGGTAAAGATTCAATCTAGAAATTTTGAAACAGCAGTTATTCTGAGTCCCCAATATGGGTGGAGACGTTACCAGCGTGGCCTTGCCATACATGCAAGCTTTGTTACTACGTGGCTGGTTAGGGCAGTGCGGTGTGTTGCTGCATTTCTCAAACTCGAGCCTGTGTCAGAGGTCCCTGGAGAGCTCGTTAAAACACACAAATTCCTAATCCCCACCTCCAAAGTGTCTGCTTCAGTAGGTTTGGTGTGGGGCTCAGGAATTTGCATTTCTAACAAGTTCCCAGGTGCTACTGCTGCTGGTGGACTGGTGACCACTCTTTGAAAACCACTGATTTAGTTAAGAACATGAGCCCTGGAGCCAGGCTGCACAGGTTCAAATCAAGGGTTCATCTTGGGCAAGTTAACTTAACCTTCCTGAACCTGATCTCAGTATTGATAGAATAAGGATAATGATAACATCTTTATCAGTTTATTGTGAGGATTAGATAAATTAATGAACACACAGTACTTAGAACAGAAGTTGGCACACAGTGTATATATACATTTGCTATTCTTATTAAGATAACTGTTTCGAACGTAGTTACAATGATTCTCAGTTTTTGGGAAGGGTCCACTTTTAATGTCTTCAATTTTTGGTTAATGTTTACATTGAGGGCATAATGTGGAATATGAGCAAACTGCATGAAACAAGGTAAGTGGTAGAAAACTTAAAGAGAAGTCAGCTACGTGGACATCCAGTCATCATCAGGCTGGAAATTTGAAGGAGCCAAGTCTAAGTAAAGTGAATTTGCTTCTATTCCCTCCATCCCCCCGACTCATGTTGACAACTGTGGAACTATAGCAACAACACATACACACATGCTCATGAGAGATTCTGACTTTTGCTTCCAAGCTGTTCATATGGTGATCATTTAGTCATTTCTTCCATACACTTGACTTTTATCCTGTAGTTGAAGTGACTGGCTTCACTTCAAGACCAGGTTTGTTGATATTTAAACAGTTTAGCAATTCTTTGGCTGTCTTATCCCTGAGGCCTTTGCTCAATCATCCTGAAGCCAGGAAAGCTTGTACATTGAGTTGTAATGATTAGTTCATAATTTATGATACTGATGCAGTTTTCTGAGCACTGCATATAGTAATATAATTTGGGTCAAAATAGCCCCCAAATTTAGGTTTCCTGTATAAATCTCTCCTCCCCCCCAACATAAAACTAAGGGTTGCTCTAATAAGAATTGTAAATCCCAGTGAAGACATGTGACATGGATAGGCTTGTTTTAGTGGGTTCTCCCAACTTCATGGGGTTCCCCATGGCTCACTGGGACTTTTGACATAATTCTGGGCAAAATCTTCTGTTCACATTGACCCATCCAGGTCCCTAGAATTTCCTTCAGTCATCTACTTTAAGTACATTTTTCTTCACTCTATTTTAGCAACCTACTTTCATGTCTGTACTCTGGACCTTGGACTAATTATTGATATAATTGTTTTATCTCTGAAATCTTGAACTTTGACATTCTATCCTTTGATTATAGCTTTTGACCCACTTTACTTGCACTTCCATGTCTTGTGGTCCTGACTATTACTGGCACTCCCATTTTCTCCACTCCCTCCTCTCCTTCCCTGTCCAGCCTGAACCCTCCTGTTAATCATGTAACATTCTTCTCAGTAGATTGTCAAGATTTCTCTCACAACCACTTCCAGTCTTCAAACTGGGGCCCATGGAACTATCCTTTCTCCTTGGATTGACAAGTGCCAAAGAAAGCAAAAAAGCGGGTTAATTAATGCCGTCACAAATTTGTGGTTTACAGTTACGGCTGAGCTCTTTGTGGTCAATAAACAGGGGCCTGGGCTTCAGTCACTCACTTGAACTGCTCGCCGTTTTGTGTGCCACAGGGGAGTAGCAGCAGGACTTCATTTATTTAATGACTAATACTGCTCCAGAGGAGAATTCTAGGGAAGCAGCTAATGGAACAATACAGTTAGTCACACAAGGCACAAGATTTTTGAACATTTCAATAAAACTCACTGGTTTCACTGCCAAACTTTCCCTTGCCACCACACAGGAATGTGGCAGCTGTCGTCTTTTTGGACCCTGATTGGAGAACTGCAGCCTTCCCTAGTTCCTTATGTCTTAGTTGCTTCTTTAGGCTAACAGGATCTTATTTAGAAAGCTACTTAGAAATCAAGCAATTATTTCGCTACAGGGTATGCGGCTTCTCAGGGTCCAAATTGCCTATTAGTGTTAAAGGGCTCAGAAGGGTTACAGATTTCCGCAACCTTGATGTTTATGGTCATTTACCGGAGTACTATCTCTTCCCAGCCCATATTCTCTTGTTTAATTCTTCTTTCCTAACACCGCTGCCAAACTAAAGTGAGAATAGTATCTTTAGGATCCCCGTCACTGAAGAATCTTGGAGAAATTGTGGTTCCTTCCTTGGGCGACCAACCATCCTCATTTGCCCAAGACTGAAGGGTTTCCCTGGGTGCAGGACCATCAGTGCTAACACCTGGATAATCCTGGGAAAACCAGGATGAGTCAGTCACTCTGTTTATGTCTTCTTGCCTATTACCTTCAGACTTCCTTATATCAGAAAAATATCATTCTAACAGCTTTAAGAAGCAGCATTCTTCAGGAACCACTTACAAGTTAACCAGTTCTGTGGAGCAGTTAATTCCCAAACTAAATCTTTTTATGCATTTATAAAAAAATTATAAAAGTTTTTAGTTTCTATTTAGATGCATTGTTGCAAACACCCTTCCCCCAAATGTTTCAATTCCTTTACATAGGACTACAGCTCCCCAATTAGGACGTTGGTGTACACACAGGACAAAGCCCTTCTAAGGCATGTGGTCTTCATGGTGACCTCTTGCTCCTACTCCACCTCCCTGCTTTGCCTCTGCCCATCTTCCCCAGCTGAGAGGCCCATAGAGAAGGAACCCAAATGGTGTGTCAGCACAGGTTCTTCTTTGATTGTGTTCCATGATTCCGCAGTGTTAACCTATGGCTCTTTTAGTCCCCATGGCCTGACCATGACACCTTTATAACTCATTTTCCTAATTAAAGAATTGTTGGATGTGAGGTAGGGGACCATGACACTCATTGGGGAGAGAATTGTATACCTCTTCAAGTCTGATGTAGCTTACATTTTCTTTCATTGTCCCTCCCTCTACAGCAAGTGTGTGCCCCAAGTCATACATGAATAACATGACCATTTCCTTGATTCATTGAGGATGGTGTTCCCTCCCCTATTGTTTATTAGTTTGATAAACTGGTTTCAGTGGACCCCAAGGAGAGGAATAGAGGACAACCACGTTTATTTGCTCTTTTCCCTAGAATTGTTACTTTGGGAAAAAGAAATTGCACATTTCTCTGTTTCTTCCTGAATATTTATTCTTTTCTTTCTCTTCTAATGGGCACATATGTTATACTGAGGATTCGCACGGAGATGGGCTTCTTGAGAACTCCATTCGGGCTCCCGTTTCAACGTGATATCCTGGAGATCAACTAAACACAGAGTCCATCTATTTCTTTTCATCACTTTTATCCATCCTGCTGCTTCCTTTTTCTCATTAGAAAAAAAAGTTATCAAATTTTATTGAAAAAAATGAATGACACCTAGACCTTCTTTCAACACTGGTGGTGGGTCTTGCAATAAATTTAGTGGTGTTCCATTAAATATTTTTCCATCACTTAAAAAAGAGACATTAAAAATCCAAGCTTCTCATTTTCCTAATGAAAATATTTCGTGTAAAATCACCAAGGCGTTTTTGTATTTAAGATACTTAAGAAAAAAAAAAAAAAGGAACTTAAGAGGTGGCATTCACTCTTTTAGAGACTCAAAATTTCCACTTAAAAATGATTGTGATAATTAATACTTGTGTCTTTGTGGTTGCCAAATAAGCTCTTTATAAGAAAGAAAGGTTTCTTTCTGTGTAGTTGTATATACTTCTTGAATTTAATTAAGCTGTTATAATTAAAAATCTAATTTGCCCTTTATAAGCCTGGATTTCACAGGTCTACATGCTAGTCTTCTAAACGTCAAATACTACTGCACATTTATAACTGTGTGATGTGGAGGTAAAACTCCTTCAAAGCCTGAACTCTGCTCTGTAAATAATGAGACCTAAACCTCGTGGTTTCAAGCTGCATTAGAAGTGAAGGTTTATTTTATTTGACTGGGCAAAGGCAAATGAGGGAAACTTTCTAGGACTAGTCTGAGTCTGAGACTGTAAACCTTTACAAATCTAGCAGCATTAAAAATTATAGCAAAACAGCCCTTTTTTTTGCACCCTTCCTTTTGCTCTCCTTTTGCTGCTACAGTGGGTCTGGTCATCATCTGTGGCATATGTATCATGCTCTATAAACCTACATCTTGCTCTTGCTCTCTAATCCTACCATTCTCTCCTCAATAAACCTCATTTTCATGCTTGCTTTTAAAATAAATTATAGTGAAATAGTACTTTTTCCACAAAATTACTTATCTTCCAAATGAATCTTTCTATGATATGTTTAATGTATTGAACCCTTTTTTGAGTTCCTACTGTGTTCCAGGTGCTCGGAATAAAAGGCAATATACAGAGCCCTTCCTTCAAAGAGTTCCCACTCATTATTCCCTGCATGACAATGGCCACCATGTGCTCTGGAGTTTTTGGAATACTCTTCAATTCCAATTTATAGTCCCCATAAAGTCAACCATTTTTTGGAAAATATGGTTACTGGATTTATGTGGGACATGCAGCTTCTCTGTGAAAAATAATCCAAATTTCAACTCATTACTTGACACTTGAGATTCTACCCATTGTCTCCCATATTAAGGCAAACATATTTGATTTGATTACATTTTCATGAATTTCTTTTCTTTGCCTTTCTTCTTCCTCTGGCTTATTCCTTTTCCTAGAAAGTGTAAACAAAGCTGATCATTCTGAACACATAATGACATTGAAGAGGGTGGCAGGACACCAAATTTCTGGGTTTTCTTCCTCTCTTTTTGGTTTCTCTTCCTGTCTCCTTTTCTGGATTCTGATCCTATAATTGACCTCGAAATCTTAGCATTCTGTAAGACTCCGTCTTGGACTTGCATTCTCCTTTAAGTACATGCTCTCCTTAGGTGGTATCATCTATTCCCATGGCTATAAATACCATTTATCAACTGACTCCACAATAAATTTCTCTGTTTCACACCTCTTCTCTGAGCTCAATTTAGGGACAGTCCAAATTTAAATGCTGGTTCTATTCCTCATTTGCTATATGGACTTGGGAAAATTACTTAAACTCTATAGGCTTCATTTTTCAAGTGAAGAGTGAGTTTAGTAATAGTACAAAACTTTAGGCTTGTTGTGAAGATTAAAAGAATTAATGCAGAAAAGTGGGTTTAATAAAGATATAAAGCACATGAGACCCGAATTAGCTTATATTAGACATATATATATATATATGTCTTAGCATAGGGTGCTATAACAATACCATAGACTGGGTGTGGCTTAAGCAATGGACATTTATTTCTCACAGTATTGGTGAAAGGTATGTCTTTTGGAGTCTAGGAAGTCCAAGATCAAGGTGCCAGCAGAGCTGGTATCTGGTGAGGTCCCACTTCCTTGTCTGCAGATGGCTGTCTTCTTGTAGCCTCACATGATAGAGAGCAGATAAGGAGGATAAGCTCTCATGTCTTGTCTTGTAAGGACTACTAATTCTATTTATGAGGGCTCCACCTTCATGACCTAATCACCTCCCAAAGGCCCCACCTCCTAATATTATCACACTGGTAATTAGGATTTCAGCATATGAATTTTGCAGGAATTGAGGGGACACAAACATTTAGTCCGTAACAACATATATGGTTCTTAGATATGGAGCACAATGAGTCATCAGTAACTATTAGCTTGTGTGCCTAAATGCTTACTCTACATCTTTGCCAGGTTACAGCAAAGTATCTTAAACTCCTGGTTGTCTCTCTACCCTTCTGTTTCTTACTCTTTTCTATATCAGAAAAGCACCAACTTCCATGTAGTTATTCAAATCAGAATTGTCCTCTAGCAGTGCCGATTATAATCCCAAAAGACACATCCCAAATGCCATAATCCTGAATGTTGAAATACAGAAAGATCAAAATTCCTAAACTCTAAAATCCCTAACATGCAAAATCCTGAAAATCACAATCTGAAAAGATTAAAATCCCGAATGTTGAAATCCTGAAAGCCCAATTTTGGGGAAGAAATTAGTGCATTTTCAGTTGTATGCAGGATAGTTGCATCATGTTAGGTGGAAGTATTACCCTGTTATTGTCTTTATTTGGAAATTAAATATGATTTAAGAAGATGCATATGGGTGCCAAGTTGACAAAGGATGGATTTGTGGCCTTTAGCAAATTGGCGCTATGTATGAAGGAGCAGATTAGATTGGAGTAAGGAATACCTCAAAACCTGGTAAAACATTATTTTGGGTGTGTCTGTGAGGGTGTTTCCCAAGGAAATTAGTGTGTGAATCTGAGTGGGTTAGGCAGGGAGGACCTCGATGTTGGTGGGCACCATCCAGTTGGCTGGGGGCCTGGAGAGAACAAATGCAGAAGGTCTCTCTTTCAGAGAGCTGGGACTTTTCTTCTGCTGCCTTGGACATCCGGTCTGAGGCCTTCAGACATGGACTGAGCCACACTACTGGCATCCCAGGGTCTCCGGCTTAGAGAAGGCCTGTGGTGGGATTTGTCAGCTACTATAATTGTTTAAGCCAATTCCCCTAATGAATCCCCTCTTATATATCTGTATACATATCCTATTGGTTCTGTCTCTCTGGAGAAATCTGACTAATACAGATTAGGCATATAACTGAATATTATTTCTTCTTATTGTGTCATTTGCAACACAGTGGAAGAGATCTGTGATATTATTGCCTTGCAAAAGGCTGTGATAAACTAAGTGTATAAGGCTACCTAATGATGAAAAATAAAAGTTTAAAAGCTAATTATTATTGGTGCTGCAAAAGCAGAAAATTGCTTAATTGCAATGGACGAGCAATAACCAGACTTGCAAACTCCCTATATTTTAAAAATTTGTAGACCATAACCACTCTCCAAATACCCAAGTGCAGTAAGTGTTTTGAAGACCCATAGAAGTGAAAACACAGGTTAGAACTACAAGAAACAGTCCTCCTCCAAATTATTCAATTGTGTGTGACTTCTGCACCTTCATACGTAGTGCCAATTTGCTATCCTGTGTATTTCATCTTCACATCATTTCCAATACTGAAGGTATTTCCAATACTGTGTAAAGACTTTTAGAGAGTTCTAATTTGTCTTATGCATTTTTGCAAATTTTACTCTATGAAAGTGTATTATCAAAACATTGACTTTGTGTGTAAGCATTTTGTATGCGTGTAAAAACATTGAAACTTCCTCAATAAATCATTCCTCGATAAATCTGAATTTGTGAAAGATAAAATTTCTCGATCTCAGCTCTTTGGGTGACTGCACATGCGACGGTGACCTATCCTAGTTTTTGATTGTTCATCTGCTCATTACTGTTATACCCATGTGACCATCATTAGTATACCCATTTATGTTTGCAAAAATATATATGTTAATGTTGCCTATTTTATTTTTTTGGTTTGTTTTTATTTCAAAATATTAATTAAGGGGGTACAAGTGTTTTTGATACATGCATACCTTTTTTT
>NW_012143856.1:8261558-8264942 GCF_000956105.1 Propithecus coquereli | reverse complement strand
ATGTGCACTTATGTGTTGATCAGTTAATACCAATTTGATGGTGAGCACATGTGGTGCTTGTCTTTCTGTTCTTGGGATACTTCACTTAGTAGAATGTGTCCCAGCTCTATCCAGGAGTATACAAGAGGTGCTATATCACTATTGTTTGTTAAAGCTGAATAGTACTCCACTGTATACATATACCACATTTTATTAATCCACTCATGTATTGATGGACGCTTGGGTTGTTTCCACATCTTCATGCATACATTATATAATGCTTAAGTCAGGGCTCTTCGTGTGCCCATCATTGGAATAGTGTTCATTGTATGCAATAGGTAAGTTTTTATTCCATGCCCTCCCTCCTAACCTCCCCTTTTCTTAGTTTCTCATGTCTTTATATTGCTTTGATCCTGTTTGTACCCAACGTTTAGTTCCCACTTGTTAGTGAGAACATATGGTGTTTGGTTTTCCATTCCTGAGATAATTCGTTTAGGATAATGGTCTCCAGTTCCATCCAAGTTGCTACTAATGACATTATTTCATTCCTTTTTATGACTGAATAGTACTCCATTGTATATACATACCACATTTTCTTTACCCACTCATGAATTTGTGGGCATTTAGGTTTGATTACACATCTTTGAAATTGTGAATTGTGCTGTGAAAAACGTTTGAGTGCAGGTGTCTTTTTGATAAAACGACTTCATTTTCTTCATTACCCAGCAGTGGGATTGCTGATCCACTGTCAGCAATGATGAACTAACTACCTATTGTATTATCCTGGATGGAGCTGGAGCTCATTCTTCTAAGTGAAGTATCATAAGAATGGAAAAACAAACACCACATGGACTCACCATTAAATTGTTACTAATTGATCAACACTAATGTGCACATATGGGAAGTAACATTCATAAGGTGTTGGTCAGGTGGGAGGGGGGAAGAGGGGATGAGTAAATGCACACCTAACAGATATGGTACGCTTGTTGGGTGGTGCAAAGGCAATATATGTAACCAAAGCGTTTGTACCACTGTAATACTCTGAAATAAAAAATAAAAATAAAAATAATTAAAAAAATAAAACTGCAATGAGATGCCACGTTACCCCTATCAGAATGAACATTATTAAAAAGTCAAAAATCAATAGATGCTGGTATGGATGCAGAGAAAAAGGAACGTTTATACACTGTTGGTGGGACTGTAAATTAGTACAACCTCTATGAAAAACAGAATGGAGATTCCTCAAAGAAATATGTAGACCTTCAAGTATTGCCTATTTTATTTCGTAAAGTGGCCTATGAAGTGTTCTATTTTTTTTTTATGTTTCTTAAACAAATCCCCTTTAAAGTGTAAATAAATGTCTTTTAAATAATTTTTAAAATTATTTTCAGGATTTTGATCTTTCTGGATTGTGATTTTCAGGATTTTAGATTTCACGAATTTTGATTTTTGAGAATTTCAGCATTCGGGATTGTGGCATCGGAGATTGTGGCTTTCAGGATTATGGCCCAAATGGACCTCTAGACTTCCTTCATCCTCCTCTGTGGTATTGTAGATATCAGTAAATTCTCTTAATCTCCATAATATTAAAAATTTACTAATTTCTCTTCATTTTCACTTCCAACTCTCCAACCAAGTACTTGTTAGCCTGTTACTCTGGCCCACTGTAGTAGACTTCTAACCCACCTCACTGCCTCCTCCTTTGCCCCGGCCTTCCCCACACTCCTCCACTCCTTTCAATTCCCTGTCCATACTGTGCATCTCTGTGCATGTCATCCCCCTGCTTCAAATTTTCCCTGGATTCCTATTTCACTTATATGGAAGTTCATCTCCTTACCAGGGTGGAAAGGTTCTGTGTGGCCCAGTCTACCTGCCTTGCCAATGACATTTTTGGCTTTCACCAAAAATGGAGTGTGCTCCCATTATGCTTCCCTGATTCAGGTTCTTAGAAGAAATCAAACTTCTTTTCGTCTAAGACCTTGGAGTTGCTAAGCCTGAACATTCTTTCCTTAGCTCTTTGTATATTTTGATCTTTTTCATTCTTCAAGTATCAGCTTAGATGTCACCTCTTAGAGAAGCTTTTTCTGACCACCTAATCATAATTAATTCCATCCTTTCCAGCTTCATTATTTTCCATCACATCTCCCAATATATCCCCTTCAGGAATTCTTTTGCCTATTTATTTCATTTTCATGTATATTGTCTCTTGTCCTAGAATGAGTAACATAGGAGGACAGGAACCATGTCAGTTTTGTTCACCATTATATTCTTAGAATCTAGCAATGTGCCTAGCAAGTAATATCTGTCTAATAAATAGTATTAGGATGAATGAATGAAGAAATGAATGCCTCTTTATCGTCAAGATGCTATTAAGCCTCTGGATCTCATCCAAATGAATCTCTTTTGAACTGAAAAGTAGACATTTATCCCAAGGGAAGAGGATACTGAGACAAAGGTAGTAACTAAGTTGTGGAGGTACTGGTGGATTCTCTACTTAGATGCAACTAATTAATCTGTAGGTACGGGTAGGGTGGGAATAGAAGGTTGAGAAACTGATCTGGTGCTGGATCGAAGAGACAGAATCTTGGATTTCTAATTACAGAAATCCAAGAAAGATGGTGGGATGAGGTGCATGTGCCCTTCATGGATGCAGATGAGAAAGAGGCTGACACTGGAGTGAGCAAACAAGCTCACTTCAGGAGCCATGATATGCCTGTTTAGCAGTCAGGGAGCCCAGAACATTGGAAATACATTTCAGCCAGGAGAGGGAAAGAGGGCTAGGCTGCAACAGAGCCAGGCAGGCATAGTAGCTGAGTGTGTATAACCCAAGATCCCTGGTTTAACAAGCCAATTAGGCACTTCCTGTGCAGCTCTGCCTTGGGTGTTGTCTCTCCTTGTCTTAAAAGAGCTGTGTCTGAAAAACAAACTGGTGAACCCTCAGGCAGGAGGTAGGGCGTTAATTTTGAGAATTCTGACTCATTTTTAAAAACTGAATAAATGTCATGAAAATAAAAATATTCAAAACCATATTCAGTGAAAAGTAAATCTTCCTCTCACTCTTTCTCTGTAGACACCATGTCTTTTTCCCAAGAGGAAATGACTAGTACTGGATTCATGTTCATTTTAGAGGAGATAATCTATTTTACACATAAATAAATATATATTCCATATATAAATATATTACCAGAATAAACACAATGTTCTGCACCTTGAGTTTTGAGTATAGCAGTGCACATAGATACACTTTATTCTTTTAAATAGTGTACAACTATTCTATTGCATAGATGTGTACTCATAAAATTAGCTAGACCCTTAGTTTTTTTCAATCTTTTGATCTTAGGAATAATACTAAAATGAATAACTTTAATATATATCGGTTCCCAATATAATGAGGTTATGTGGTGA
>NW_012143856.1:8243607-8260343 GCF_000956105.1 Propithecus coquereli | reverse complement strand
GAATTTATCATTCTCTTATTTGGTTTTTGGGTTTTGATTCAAATTTAGAAAAACATACGTCACTCTAAGTTTATTTGAAAATTCCCCCTCCCATGTGTTTATCTACATGTTTAAATTTTTGTGTTGTTTATGGTGATGACATTTATTGAATAAATTACATTTTCTTCATTGATCTGAAATGCCACTTTCATTAAATACCAAGTTCTTGTATGTATTTGATCTATTTCTTGATTTTCTTTTCTTTTGTATCGGTTTTCATACTATAATTTTTTATGTATACTTTTTTATACCTTTATAATAGTCATGTACTGGCTTAATTATTATAGTTTCATAATATGTCTTGACTTCTGATAAACTAAATCCTTCAGTACTTTTCCTTTCAACATTTTCCTAGTGATTTTTCTTTGTTATTTTCATATAGGAACTTTAGATTCAGCTTGTTTCTTTTAAAAACATCCTGCTGGGTATATTTATGGTGTTGAATCTTCTTTCCTGAAGACATAAACTTTCCAGTTGTTCTCATTTTCTCTATGTCCCGCAGGAGCATTTTTAAAAAGTTCCTTCCAGAGAGATCACGCATGCTTCTATTTAATGTTATTACTTTGTGTTTTATATTGTTCCTGATATTGAATTGGAGCTATTTTCTAAAATGTATCTTCTAACTTCTTTTTATAGATGAATCTTTTGATTGCTATACATTAATTTTATATTCAGTTACTTTACTAAGTTCTCTTGTTACACTTTTCCATTTGATTCTTTTGGTTTTTTAGGAGCACTGAGCTTTTGACCAAGAGGTATATCTGGATCACCTGTGATTTAAAAAAATATGTAAATGCTTGATTCCTGTTTTTAAGGATTCAGTAAGCCTGGATAAGTTCTGAATGTATATATTTTATATAGTTTCACAGGTAATTCTCAGACGTACCCAGCACAAGAGCAATATTTTAAAGTAAGAAAACATGAGATAAAAGTACTAAGTCTTAGCTGGTTGATATTAGAGATGACTGTAAAATAGAGAACCCATGATTTTCTGAACATTAAATGTGTCTACAAAAATGTAGATTATAAATATAAACATTTTCCCTTTCTCCTTCTCTCTCTCTCTTCCCCCTTCCTCCCTCCCTTCCTCCCTCCCTCCCTTCCTTCTTTCCTTCCTTCCTTCTTCCCTTTCTCCCTTCCTCCCTTCCTCCCTTCCTTCCCTCCTTCCTTCATAAAAGCAAAACACCAATAATGCAACCTTGAGATATGAATATAAATGAAATCTAGGTGACACACTGTCAACCTTCTCTTCCTCAGTTTCTTTTTCACTAATGTGTTGGTTTTATGTTCTGTTTTATGTTGCATTTCTCTATATTAATGATCATGATGTGGTTTTTCTATTTACAAGCAGATTTTATGTGAAAAATAAAGGAAACCCAGGTCATTCAGCTGATTGCTTGGATATAGGTTCTGTCATAGTAGAACTGCTTTTTAAAAAAATTGTCCAGCTACACAACTGCAGAAATTCCTGCTTAGCAATAAAAGTTGCAGTATCTGCATCTATATTCCCTAGTCTAAGACCCTTTAATATGATTATTTTTGCTTTCTAGAGGGAGAAACTGACAAATGAATATATATTTGCAATTCTGTGTGTAAAATGCTATGAGATAACTGTGGGGCATTCAGTATTTTTAAACTCATATTAGAGGAGGAGAGGTCAAGAAGATATTCTTGACCCCTTAGACATATCTCTCAAAGAATAAACAATCAAAAACATAGCGTGGTAAAACTGAGAGGAACCCATGGAAAAGAAACATATTTGTATTTTGCATCTTTGAGATTTCTCTCTTTTATTGCACTGTCTGTAAATATTAACAAGTCCCTTAAATGTTTTTGTCTTCCATGACATGGATTATCCATTTACAAGGTTGTTTTGGAAAATATTATCTGCTTATGAGAGTTGAACAATTTTCCCAAAGTTGTGTAGGTATTTTGTTTATAGAATGAGTGAATTCTTCTTGGAGATCTGGGGGGAAGTTGAGACTGCAGGAAGCTGAGGTTAATCTTGACTTTCTAAAGGCATACTGTATTTATAAAGCCACAAAAAACCCTGATGATTGTTTCTAGACTGTCCCGAATGTATTTTTTACTCTGTTTCTTGATTTCCAACTTCAAGGGCTTCATTAGTCTTCTGTCTGATGTTTGAGATTGGTACATGTAGCTCAGGTATTTTATCTTTAGGGCACATTAGCTTCATTTTGAAGACCTAGAGAGCCTATATGACAGGATATACCATATGTGTTGCTATAATTAATCCTCATATATTGTACTAAAGTGACTTAAAATTCTTGGCATCTTTCTCTAAGACTACCTTTGGTGGCTTTGTCATTATCTGCAAAGTGTCATTTTAAGATACAAATGACATTCAACTCTTATCTAGTTGTGGAGGATTAGGATCAAATATCACTCCTCATTTACTCCTTTCTTACTTTTCTGTACCCTACACAGTCTCCTTAGTACCGAAATGTAAGCTTATAAACAACCAAAATAAACTTCAGATCAAGCCTTGGTTGTTTTTTATTTTATTTTATTTTTTAATCGTCTGGTCCAAAATACCAAGCACTTGGTTGTTTTTTTAATCTTTAAATATTTTAACTTTCTTTTCTGCTAGTAATAATTTCTATAATCTGTTTGTGGATCTTCCAAAGATGAGTTAAATTAGTGTAATGGTAGAAAGAAGAATATTTTGAATCTTAAAGACAGAATACGTGCCTCTAAAATGCTTTGTCCAAGTTCACCGAATAGTGGCACAATAAATATCAAGAAAAGCTTTGGCTAGGTATGGAAGAGCTTCATTTAAAAATTTCTCCACAAAAACAGGAGCAGTAACACATGTAAAGCTTGTGTTTTGGCATATAGCCTTTACTTAGTAAGCCCTCAATAAATTATGGAACAAAAGAAAGGGCTCCCTGCTGAGTGGTGATTAAGTACAGGCTGAGGGGAAATTATTTGTCCAGTATGGGAGTTCCATTGTTGATCAATCGACAATTTTGGAAAAACCATTCCTGGTTTTTCTTGGATCATGGTTCCTAAGCTCTGGAAAGCTGTAAGCAGTTTCTCTGATTTGAATGTCAAACGTCTCTTGAAGTTTCCTTAGATTTTCTCCTTGGCAGATCATTTTGTTCCAAGGATATTTATAGACAAACTAAAATTACAGCAGGGGTTCTAAATGGTGTTTTTGATTCCTCCTCCCCACAATGGGATCAAGGAAGACAGAAGGCAGTGGAGTGGGAGGATGAACTACTGCTTCTATTGGCTTTGGGGTCATGGAGAGGTGGTTAAAAAATAAATGTCCCAGGGTGACAAGACAGGTTTGAGGAGGTTTCTGGGTTTTGTAGGGAGTGCACATCAGAGAATTATGAAATGGAAGGGGTCTATATAAGGCTGCTTCCTCTTAAGGCATGGTTGAGTGTTGGGGAGTGGTGACCAAAGTTTTATGTCCTCAGTGGGGCAAAATCATGAGGTGTGTAGTGAGAGCTGCCTCAGATATTTGTTTCAGCTGTAAGAGCCTCTCCAGGATAGGGGTCCTTTTCTCACTGCTTGTTCATAGGGTATCCCCATGAACATTCTTCTCTCAACTCCAGACCAACTTAGTTTTAACACCCATCACCACCTCATGGACACTATCTTAACTCTCATTTTCCCCGTCACATTTTAGGAGTGAATTTAGGAGTTACATATGTAACTTGTCTGCATGTATGTGCATATTATATATACATAAATACTCTTAATAATGCAAGTAACATTTTAATTCATAATTTCCATATGCAACAACTTGTTCTCATAAAGAATACTTTCACAGCATTTACTTGTCAGAGAAGGAGTTAATATAGAGTTTTTCTATATGTGGGGGTACTCTGAGGAGTAAGGATTGCTTCTCAAATCCTCTCTGCTACCTAAGTAAATAGGAAAAAACATAGATTATTCTATTCTATTCAACCACAAATAATCAACAGATCTATTTGGCAAATATTTATCTACTACCTACCACATGCTGAACACTATCTCTTTTTGTTCTTCACCCCATAAATACCCTCCCTCTCTTTTGTTGTATGAGCATTTTGACTTACAAAATTGAAGGAATGTTTCCTGCTTAAAATCAAATCTTGGGTTCCTCAGAGCAAAGGTATGCCCACCTAGATCCCAAATACTTCTTATTGCCCACTAATTTGTGATGGATGAACAGTTAGAGTTACTTTCGGGCAAGGATTTGCATCCTGATTTCAAGCTTAGTTCAGTATGTTTGGTCTAGAAATTAGTCAGGGTATTTTAGTGTTTTGACCATGAAATGGTACACCCAGACTTCTGTTCCAAGATGAGAGAAGCAGAAATCTAGAAAAACACATAAGCAATAGAAATCATAACCAAGATTTTTGAATTTGGAAAATTTATTTTAATTTCATTTTTGTACAAAATTAGAAAGTTTTTGTCAGAGAAATATTTCTTTTTGTATTTATATTTATATTTCTTTCTTTTTGTGTTCACCATCCTTGTGACTAGTTTTAGGCTTTCTGGATGATTTTTTAAAAATCTCAGGCTTAAAAGTTTGTTAATCATGGAATTACGCTTTATTTTTCAGAAAGGTAACAAACCAAGTCAAGAATATACCTATGTTAATAGTTAGAATATTTGCAAATATTTATTCTAATAGACACTAGCTATTCAATAATGACATATGTTGTAAAACTTTCTTACCAAATTTTTTTGTGTTTTAATTAATCACTTTAATTATTCCTTTATTTCTTAAAAAATCATTTGTTGTCATATTGTCAGAGGAGTAAAGTAGGCTACAAGTACTGGAACTGAAATCCTCCTGTGTACATAGCCAGTGGTTGAAAGATGTGAAAGAATGATATTGATAAGGAAACAGGTGAGGAAGAAGAAAAGGGAACCAGATACAGGACTCAGGAGAATATTAGTTCCTAAACCCTTTTCTAACTAATGAATATCACAAGGGTAAGAAGATGAGCATTTAATTGTATAAAGCAATGGTCTTTTCTTTCTCTAAAGATATAATCCCAAAGTCATCCTGTAGCTGAGCAGATAATACAAAGATAGCATTACTTTTCAAATTCAAGAAGGATTTTAACCAGATGAAAAATATGACTTTGATTTTTTTGAGAATTATACTATTATTTGTATATAACCTTTCCTGAAGAGACATTATTTTATGTTTGCATTTCTTTGAGAAATCTCACATGATCAAAAAATATTTTATTGTAGTTCCCAATTTTTGGTAGTAGTATTGTACAATATCATTTGCAAATTATTTGCAGTGGCTTGGGTAAAATTTCCCTTGCATAAGCAGATAACTCTCAAAAATTTAGTGGTAGTAGTGGTTTTTTAACATATGTTAAGTATTAGCATTTATTTCTTTTCTGGTTTTTTTTTGCCTTTCAACAAGTAGTCTAGTAAAATGGTATTGCTTCAACTTTAAAAACAAATGGACAATAAAGGTTAAAGTCCATTTAGAGACTGTATATTAATAGTTTTGCATAGTTTTGGGATGTGTAGGGGATCAAGGCAGGTCTGGAGAACAGGGTCTGAAACTGGCTCTCCCTTTAATGGGAAGGATCTGTCACATTCCACAGATCTAGTGCAAAGGTAGAGTTTCGTATTTGTATTTGCAAGCTGTAGAAACATAGTTAACACATTATACATATCTTTTTTGATACCTATGTTTTCACTTACTATAGTATATAATTTTGACATGTAGTGAATCAATTCACTTATTTTCCCTGTTATTTAGTATTCTATTATAGACATATGACACAACTGATTTTTTCATTCATTCTTTGTTAGACACTTGTTTGTTTCCAATTTTTATCTGTTATTAATATGGCCACATAGATAGCCTGTATATGTCTCCTTATAGAAAAGAGAAAATTTCTAAGATTTATATTTAGAAATGGATTTCCTGGGTCTCAGAGTATATTCAGGGTCAAGACTACTTGTTCTTATAAAAAACATTATCTCAGCAGTGGCTGAGAGTTTCTGTTTCCCAGATACCTTCCTATTCTTGCTGTTATCACATTTTTAAATTTTGGCCTATCAGTTGAGTTTGAAATAATATCTGGTTATTTTATTTCTCATTTACCTTATTACTAATGACTTTGAAGGTATTTTGATATACTTATTGGTCTTTTCCATTTCTTTTTGAGCTAACAAATACTTTGTCCACTTTTTTCCTTAAATTGTCTTCCTATAAAATTTTAGGAGTTGCATATGTATTTTGAATACAATTTTCTTGCTGGCCATACATATTGCAACAATCTTCTCTGTGTTGTATATCTTTTGATTCTGGATGTAGCATATGGGAGAAGTTTGATAAACCCCAAAATAAATGATCCCAAGGTATTTTGGCCTGAGAAATTATCTATTTGTCCAGGTTGAAAAGAAAGCCTAAGACGTCCATCATTCTTATTCCCTCAACTCACAGACTCCTGAAAACTATCTGCCTTGGGTCCACTAAGACGAATCTTATTATCCCTTTTACTACTGTTTTTGTCAGCCATCACAAGAAGGGCCAGATACCAGGGTAACACTTCATTTCCCCAACCCAATAAAGCTCTGTAAATCACCTATTGTTCTCTATTGTCCACCTTCCCAACTTCTAAAACTCTTACACTTTGCTCTTTGGGATTCACTGCTCATGTTAGTAAAATTCCTCACAGGCTTAAACTTTCCGAAAATCTCCCATTCACATTCCTGATCTGAAGTAAACCTGAGGTCACTAATTCCTGGATGCCTTCTGACGTGGTGGCTGTTGGGTTCCTCTCACAGCCTGGGGTATGTGTATTTCTTCTTTCTCTCTATACTTTGTATTTTTCCAAATTTGCTTTTGGTCTCTCAGCAGCACTATAAAGTTTTCTACATATATTTCTTGAATTTATAAGTTGGTATTTTATTATAAATTTTATATTCTAATTAATTTCAATGTGCAAATTTTGTCATGTGATATGTAAGGTCTTTGTGTATATTTATTTTGTATCCTGCCACCTTACTTAATTCTCTTACTTTTTGAAATAGATTTTTAGCCTATTCTGTTGAGTTGAAGTCTCATGAGGATGCAAGTCTTGACTCCCTACTCGGCCTTTCTGACATGGATGGGAGTAGGCCACAGTACATTCTAGAGGGTTTGACTGGAATAGAGTGGTAATTGACTATACATTTTATCTTGCTAAGCTGTCCCTTTCCTGTCATTCGACTAGAAAGGACACATTTTTGATTTGTTTGTTTTGTCTGTACCCCTTGACTTTTCTATTAATATATTACTGGCTTTTTCAGCTTCAAGTCTGGGATATATGAGATCAAAAGAAAACTCAAGGAACTCACCACCATGTTGTTCCCTAGGTCCCGAGCTCCCTAGTTGGGCTGCTGCCTTCTTTCCACCTTTCAGAGACTTCTTATGTTATTTTATATATAATATTCAGGATTTGTATCCATACTTAGAGGGAGAAATAGGGTAAAGTATATCTACTCAATCTTTCTGGAAGTGGAAGTCCATTCCGTTAGTTTTTAGCCTCTTCAAATCACTTGCTTTAGATTTGTCTCTTCTTTACAGCATATATTTGGGTCTTGTTTTGTAAACCAAACTGAAAATTGTTTTCTTTAATTAAGAGAGTTAAGTCCATTCACATTTATCAACATAACCAATGTACCTCAATTGTCATATTATTTTTTAATTATGTGTATTTTGTATTTGCTATGTGTCTTTCTCTATAAGACAGATATTCTTTGTGCTAATGATTGATTGATTGATTGATTATTTGTATCTAGAAAGGTTTATATTTTTATCCTAGTGGTTTTCTTTGTATTTATTCCTTTAAAAAATACCGTTAGTCCCTGCTTTTCTATCTAAACTTTTACCGCATGGTTTATACCATTTTTCCATCATTTTTTAATGCTCACCTGTTGCTTAAATAGCAGCAAGCTTTTTCTACTTTAGTTGCTTAATTTCTACTTTGTCACAGTCTATAACATTTGTGCCTTAGTTTTACAGCCTTATTCCACATTTGTTTTAGTTTTATATATGTACATTTATATATTTTAAAATGCTCATCATCAATCAGTTTGATAGAGATTTCCCAATCATCACTTGGATGAATAAAGTTCATTCTGTAGCAAATTCCTCAAGAAAGGCTTCTGAATGCAAAATCTTTTAAGTTATTATAAGTTGAAAACATTTTTACTGTGCTAGATATCTGAAAGACAGCTTGGTTGAATATAAAATCCTTGTTTCACATTTTATTCCACTGATTAATTTTAAACATGATTTTTTTTTTTTAAGAGACAGGATCTCACTGTGTCACTCAGGCTGGAGTGCAGTGGCAAGATCATAGCTCACTATAACCTCAAACTCCCACGCTCAAGTGATTCTCTATTCTCAGTTTTCTGAGTAGCTAGGACTATAGGGCTCACCACTATGCCTGGCTATTTTTTAAAATTTTTTGTAGAAATGAGGTCTTGCTATATTGCCCAGACTGATCTCAAAATCCTGGCCTCAAAAGTCCTCCCACCTTGGCCTCCCAAAGTTCTGGATTTACAGGCATGAACGACTGCATTCAGCCCCATTGAGTATTTTTATAAAAGTGATTTGTAGTTGTTTGATATTTGGTTTTGAAAGAGTGATGTCAGTCTAATTCTGTTGACTTAACAAATTACTAGAGATTTTTGCTTATAAGTCTTAAGGGTTTTATTTTTATCTTTAACATCTAACAATTTTACTGAGATAATGTCTTAAAGTTCATCATTTTGGGTTAATTTTTGCCAGGTATCAGGGGAAACTTTTCCATGTGTAGATTCAGGAGATTTTTTTTTTCCCGGAAATTTTTCTTGGACTATCATTTTATATATTAGCTCTATTTCATTGTTTTATTTTTCAGTGACTCTGATAATGTGAATATTATTCCTATTTTGCTGTCTTCCATTTTCACTACTTTTTCTCTGACCCTTTTTACTTTTTTTATATGTCATTTCCATTCCCTTTGTCATTGACTTCCTTCAATGTCCCTTATTACATTTTCATTTGAAACTATTCTACCTTGAGTGTATTTTAATATTTTCTTCATTTTTGAGATGGTTTTCTCTTTTTCTTTCATTTTTTTCCTGAGTTTAATCAACTGTTTTTTATTTCTCCCTATTTTTTACCCATTTCTATTTTCTGTTTCCATTTCTAACTCAAGGTCGTTTTTCCTATCCCCAAATGTTTATTGAGTATATTTACTTCTATATGACTATTCGCTTAGAATTTTTTTCCTGTCCCCTAGTTGTTGTGTTTTTTTGTTTGTTTTCTGTTTTTTGTGTTTTTTTATGAGGCCAGGGTGGGTGGAGGAAATTATCCTAAGTTGGTATATTTGACAGTTTGTTTCCTGACATTTTGCAATATCTCTTTCACTTTTCTTTTGCTTATTTTTAAGATATTGGAATATTGATACCATGCCTAGTTTAATTATGCTCTTTTCTCCTAGCATAGCATAGCACAGGTATTTTAGGGGAGCTTTGTTTGTCTACTTTGAGGAATTCAATTAGACAACATACATAAGTATTTGGAGCAGGGCATGGAAAATAGTAGCTATTCAACAAATGTTAGATGCTATTCTTACTAATTTCATGGAAACAGTTTGCAATCTTGTATTGATCAAGAGAGGCCTTGATCTAATATCATTATCTCTTTCTCTTCGAAGATGCCCATGTTATAAGGTTATCATGGTCTGAAGGGAAATTACTTATGTGCAGATGAATTGTCTGGCATTGTGGAAAGAGCACTAGTGAAATCTTAACTTTTCCACTTACTCATAATCTTGATTAAGGAACTTGATTTCTCTAAGGCTCAAATTTCTCACAGATAATCTAGAAATACTACCATTTGCCCTGAATATGTCACAGTATTTTTCTGAGGATTATGTGAGGTGTTATGTGTGAAAATATTGTATAGACAGCAAAGTTGTACAGAAATACAAAAAGGAAACTCTAGTATAAAGGACCTGGGTTACTTTAGGGATATAGAGTTAGGGGTGGGTATACAGCTGTAAATGTTATGCACTGCACACTTACAAAGGGTATTGTCACATGGATTATAATATAAATGGCAATCCTTGGATTTGGACAATGTGGGTATCTTGGATGTGGCATCATAATTCACTGGATTTGTGTTTTCACCTTGCAAGTTGGACAATAAACCATACTGGGTGGAATAGCCTAGCACGCTTCACTTTGCAAGAACTTTTACTACATTATTTTAGAAAAACAAATAATTATAAGCAAAGATTAGATCTCTCTCTCTATATATATATATAGTGAATGAGCATCTCACCCTATACTGGTCTTTTAGAAACCCTCGTCATCTCCCTGATATTATAGACTCAGGGAGTCTTTCTGACCCTGGATCCTTAAGTCTCTGGTATGATTCTTGACCATGTACCTTAGTGTCAGAACTAGCTGTGTGTCTTTACTAAAACCTGATATCTTCTCCTTTATGTTTAATTCTCAGGAATGTGCATAAATACATGGAGTATATCTTCAGTTTGGGCATTTTTCCCTCTTAGCCCCACAATTATCAACTTTTTAAACTTGAAGCCTATATGACTTTGAAATAAAAAAAAACCCAAAACTATCTTCTCTAATCTAAATGTTCTTTTTTATTCCATACTCCCTTACAATTTATCCAAGAGAGAATTGCAGTTGTTTAGGAACCTGCAATTCATTCTCTTCACAAAGGGCAGGACATTTATATAAGTGTGTGTAGGGTACATTTTTTAGAATTAATTCTTCCATTCCTGTAAGAAACAAAAGCTCTCTATAAGTTATTATCAAAATTATCAGGGAAGCTAATCTGGTGTAGACAAACATGAGAAAATGTAACACGTGGACTCTTTCTGAAGTTTATAACACTATAAAAAAAGGAGGTGTTTTTTTTTGTTTTTTTTTTTACTATCTGGTTTTCTCTCTTTTTGCAAGAATATAGTATATTAATTTGAAAATTTTCTAGAGTGATTTCCATAGATTTTTCTCTATGGTGTCTATTACAAATGACTCAGTTCACCAGTCCCTTCCTGAAACACTTTCTTTTCTTGGCTTCTGTGACCCCATCCTTTCCTGACTTCCCTTCCTGTCACTTCCTCTCATCTCCTGTACTGGGTCCTCTTCATCTGTTTGTTGTTTAAATGTTGGGCCTGTCCAAGGAAAGTATTAGGAGCCTTGTCTCTCTTCATCAGGCATTTTATCTAATGACTTTTTGTAATCGTCCATATACCAATGAATCCTAAACTTATATTTTAGACTCTGATCTTAACCCTGAACTCTAGACTTGTACATTCAGTTGCCTTTCTGAAGTATCCATTCTATTAAGTATCTCAAGTTCAACATGTCTAGAACAGATACTTCCCTCCTGCTACTCCACATAGGAGCACCATTCCAACATTTTACCTCCACCCAGTATTTCTCACTTACCCAGTGTTGTTCATGCCAAAAATACTGGAGCCATTCCAGTCCTTCAGTCTTTATTCAGGGATATGCTTATAGAGCCTCAGGATTATTGGACTGGATCATGGATTTTAAGATGTGTATGGGTACCAAGTTGACAGAGTGAACTCACGATGGCTAATTGTATATGTCAAGTTGGCTAGGCCATGGTACTCAGATATTTATTTGGTCAAACTTCAGTCTAGATGTTGCTATGAAGGCATATTTTTATATGAGATTAGCATTTAATCAGTAGACTTTGAGTAAAGCAGACTATTCTCCATAATGTGGGTGAGCCTCATCTAATCAAATGAAGATCTTCAGAGAAAAAAGACTGAGGTGCCCCAAAGAAGAGGGAATTTCTGCCTCTGAAAGACAGCTTTCAGGCTCAAGACTGCAACACCAACTTTTCCCTGGGTCTCCAGCCTGCTGGCCTGCCCTATTAATTTTTGGAATTGCCAGCCCCAACAATTGCATGAACTAATTCCTTAAAATTAATGAATCTTTTTCTCTCTCCAGACACACATGCACACACACATGCGCACCCTATTGGTTTTGTTTCTTTGGAGAGCCTAGTATAGATTTTGGCAGGTTAGGGTGCCGGGGGACTGCTCATACTCCTCTATTCCATCTTTCTCTTGTGACACTAGAGATTTCAGGCTGACGGACACTCACTGAGGGTTGGTGGTTGATAGAAATCTCAGCCCTGAAGCCATTTCCACTTCACTCATTGTTCTTAAAAAAAAAAAAAAAAGGTTTTTCCTTGTTACTTTTCTATTCTTTTATTTTGGTTCACTCTACTACCTTGTCCTTCCTCCCATATAATTTAAGTGTTTTGTGTCTGCTGAAGAATTCACCCTGACAGTATGCACCTGAAACTTCTTAGTTTCTTTTTGAAGTCTGTGTTTTTGCTTCTGTGTTGGCTAAAGAAAAAAGTACAAATGATAAAATAAAACAACAAACAAAGGATAAGTCCTTGGGTTGCCAGAGACAGAGCAGAAAGAGAGGAAAAAATACCAAAACAGAAAAAAGATGTAACTCTTTCACAGTTGTAAACTTACAGCAAAACAATAATTATGCCTAAAATATGCCCGAAGTCTTGTTTTTAGGGTATTACAAAGTTGATCATAGTTGTCAGGAAGTATTTTTGAATACCTGACCCTCTGTGTTGATCTTCAGCAGTTCAGAGCTCACAGGGTCCTATGTTCAAGTAAAATTGAGAAGAGAGATTTCTTCCTGGTGACTTATGAACCAGCCCGGGGGCTCATTTTGATTGGATTAACTTAGGTCACATGTCATCCTTTTAACCAATACTGGGTCTAGACTGGGTGACAGCAGCTTGGAGTGGAGCCTTACTTGAACCAGCTGGACTGAGACTGAAGGAGAGATAAAAATATCCAAATGAAATTTGAGATGTCATTCTCAGAAGAGAGGAGAAAATGATAATTATGGGAAGCTGAAACACACACACAAGCATAAATATAATAACAATGTTTTTCTCTGGGTATCTCTAACTTTCTAATCAATGTAATCATATTTTTGAGGCTATGATGTTTTCTTCTTTTTTTTTTTTGTATTTCCTATAATGTTTAGCGTATGTTAAGCTAGAAAACTTTACTAATGCTGATCTTAAATAATTATTTCTTCTGAAATGTTCGACTAGCCTATTGCAACTGTGGCTTAAGGAAGGAAGTAAATACTGATCACCTGTCTCTGAACTTTTGAGACCAAAATATTCCTTAGTTTATTATCTATATGATCTCATCCATCTACCCATTAAACAAGGTAAGGTGTATCTGTCTAGTGCAGCATTTCTTAAACTTTAATGTATTTATGAATTATCTGAGATCTTCATAAAATGTAGATTCTGATCCCTCAGATCTAAAATGATCTGTAACCTGGATTTCTACAAATTGATGCCTATCCTGCTAATCTGAGAACCATACTTTGAGCAATGAAGTCTAGATGTTATATGCCTTAGGTTCTTATAGTGCAATTGAAATGGTTACTTATATTGTTTATTTAGCTTCAAAATAACACATCTGATATCTTTGTACCTATATAATGTTTTCTGTAAAGGAAGGCCTCCTTAAAGGATGACCTATGAGCTAAGATGTAAGAATTCCACAAAATTCCTTTGTGTCTCTTTGATGCTTTCTTACCTTATGCAGATAAGTTTATAGGACCCTGAGTAGGCCCTTGTGTATAGGGTTATCCTTTGGTATTTCCTGAATGGGGGATTTCCAATGGCATTTCTAATGGGCTTGGAAGGCACTGGGACACCCATTTCAGTTCTACCTCTCACTTTCTTCTCACATCATTCTGTGGTCTCTTCACTTTCTGTCTTCTTGGAAGCCATGGACACTGTAGACCTATTTTGTCCTTGCAAGTGCTAGACTAGTTGATTAAAAGAGTCTTTGAAACATTTTCAATATCAAAGTTGGTCATGGAACGTTAGTGCCTGAATGTCTTTTCTACTCACCGTGAGTGAAAAGTGTAACAGTCTTGGACCCAGGCATCCTAGGTTAAAATCTGGTGCTGCACCTGTAAGTTTTGCATGTATAATTTTAACATGTAATTAAGTTTTATACGCAATTCCAAAGATAATCTAATAATGTAAAGGAAGACACTGTCATTATCCTTGTGTCCATAATGGACCATATCATACTTCTAATATGGTGAATTGATATTTTTATAAATCTCCTAATTATAGTGGAAATAGAATAATTATATTGTATTAATTTTTTGTGTTAAATGTAAACATTTAAATATAATTCAGTTATTACAAACTTATTTGAGCATGTCTTCACTTTTCAAAATATTGGCAGACCCCCCCCCAAAAGAAAGAGGCTGTGTCTCTCTCAAATTCTGAGAGACTTTGCCTAAAATGCAGTTTCTGTATATTTATCTTTTATAATATATATTTACCAGTGTAGCTCGTAGCACTTCTACCTTTTTTCTGCTTTAATCCTTGACTGATTTTTTATTGAGATAAAGAAGATTGAATGATGAAAATTATGCTTTGAGATGAATTTCCCAACTATAAATCAAATTCTTTGTAACTAGGAGATAGCAAGTAAAGTGTTGGTTTGAGATAATAAAACAATTCTAAGAGGAAAATACAAACTGATGAGAGAGATTTAAATGCTTCTAAATTACCTAATCTCTCTTAAAAGTGGATTCAGTAATTTGATGATGTAAGTGTAAATGAATCAGTAACATTTGGATTTGATTTCACTTAAATTGAATGCGATTGTCTCAAAATGGAATTTTGCCTAGAATAATGCATTTTGAATTTTAGTCATCATTTTTGGAGTTATGCCTAAGAATTATGTGTATTCCTTTAATGATCATATTTGTAAAAGAAAACTTACTTCCTATTGTTTTTGAAATTATAAATGTAAGGTCACTTTGAGCATAAACCTAAAGAGATTAACTTGGAAAAAATGCCTATACAATTATTTACTCGACCAGCAGATCAAACTTATTAGTCAAGCAAATTTTGTTTTAAAAACTATACCTGTTTTTTAATTTAGTAGGTTATTTTTCATGAGTCATCTGTTTCTTAAAAATTGATTTTATATAAAATTATTTATGTTAGAAAGAAGAAAATACGATCATCATCCATAACTGTTATCAATACTTTGATTGACTTTTTTTTCTATATATGTTTATATTATTGAGCTTCTATAAACATATTTTTATTCAGATGATTTTCACTTAACTTTTTAACCTAAATATTTTCCATGTTACTAAACATTTTTTGATGATGGTTGCTTTGTCTGTGGTTTTATAGTATTATATTCTGTAGCTGTACCATATTTTGCTTTGGCAATCCCTATTATTACATTGTTTCCAATTTTCCCATTTTAAAAATATGGCTATGAAGAACTTTGTACACAATTTTTTTGTATATAACAACTTTCTCTGTATTTAGAAGACCCAGAAGAACATATAAATTACTGGATCTAATAATAAAAATATTTGTCAATCTCTAGATACATGCAATCATTTTTTCCTGAAAAAAGGTTGCATTAATTTATAATGCTATTAGCAACAGAAATCCTTGAATCAAAATAAGTCTATCTCAATGACAGGCAAAATGTTTTATTGCATTGTTTTAATTTTTATGCATTTGCATATAATCCTACTGAGATCTTAAGAGAATTAATTCTTTTATTTTCCTACTTACTCTTTTAAGGTTAGTGAAGTTCTTAAAGAATGAGACTGGACTTTCTTGGGTAGGTTGTGGAGGAGAAGGGATCTATTAATACATGTCTTTCTTTTTATTTAGTTCTTCTTTTATTTCTTTTAACAATGTTTTATAGTTTTCAGAGAATATGTTTCATAATTTCTTTTGTTACATTTAATCCTAAGTATTTTATTTTTTAAGTTTCATTTTGTTGTAAATAGAATTGTGTTATTAATTTTATTTTTGGATTGTTCATTGCTAGTGTGTACAAACAAAACTGCTTTTTATATATTCATGTTGCACATTCATGATATGGTTCAACATATTCCTCCATCTTCCATATTTCCTGCAAATTGGCAACTGGATTAAATGTCTTGATCAACCTCAGGTTGTCTGTTTGCTCAAAGTAGATGGAATTGTGTTTTTTCATCAGAAGACAATACTGTCTGGTTTTTGCTCCTTTTTGTTGTTAGCAGTCATTACCGCTTAGTGCCTGGACCCATTAACTTTGGGGTTGAAAGTGATGCCATTCTAATTGTATCATCTCTTTGTCATTCGTTAGCTGTAATTGGTTTTACAAAAAAACTTTTCCTCTGACATACTTTCAGGTTGCTCAGTGGTATAGTTTATATGGGAAAGTCAGGATAGATTCTTGATCCTTTCTCTTTATAAACAATTTTCAAGATAATAAATTGCTGGTTTGAAGGTGAATAGTTTGTTGGCTTGTTTTTTAAATATCATTATGATTCCATTGATTTAAGCATTTTTGATAGGCTTTGATATATTGTAATTCTTCTCCATATTAAATCTAAGACTGTTCCACCTCCATATTAAAGTTTAAACTGAACCTCTTTAAGTTGGCTCCTATATTGTTTATATAAGGGTTCTTACATAACCCTTATAGTGTTTGATATCTTCCTTGCTGTCTGATAAGAACAGGGTGTTTAATCCAGGAAAGTGTAAGAGGTGCTAGATCACTGTCATTTCTTATGATTGAGTAATATTCCATTGTGAACATATACCAAATTTTGATAATCCACTC
>NW_012143856.1:8233019-8243117 GCF_000956105.1 Propithecus coquereli | reverse complement strand
AAAAAAAAAAAAGAACAGGGTGTTCTAGGCTTAACTAGTACATTTCTTGCACTGGAGTCAGCTGTTTTTCAAGTAATTTTGATTTCTTTCACTTTGAAGTGATATTTCAGGATCATACTCTAGATACCAGGAAGGTTCACTGTTCATGGGTTAGTTATTATAGATCATTTGTAGGCTTTTTTAGTTGATAAAGCTAGAAAATTTTATGTGTGTATGCACATACAGAGTTATACTTAAAGACTAAATACATTGTGATTTTATAAGTGTTTTTTTCCTCTAAGAATAGGACAGTTAAACATGGTTTATTTCCTATGAGAAAGTTCTGCTCAGCTTCTCTCAGAATCCTCTAGCTTCCTGTTTTTATTTGTGCTCCTGAAGTCCCATATTAAGATTTTTCTCAGATTTCCAACTAGCCTAATCTGAAAGTATAAAGCCATGAAGACAGATGATTTCAAGAAGTTTTTCCATCTGTATAACAGCAAAAATATTTTTACTTAAATTAGAATTTAAAACACTACAAATTAATACTACAAGTGCTCGGAATCCAAATACTTTGATATAAACTTATTTATTATTGAATATTTAATTGTTTTGTTCAATGAATTCCAGCTTTTTTTCTATCCTTTTTTTCTTCTTCTGATTTAGGGTGTTTTAAAATAGCTATATAATCTTTGAAAATACTACTTTATAAATGTACAATAATGTAACATACAAAGAAATTGGATAATTTTTTAGGCCACATAGTTTATACTCTTCTATCTGGTACCTGAATTTTTGTATGTACAGTTCTTTTGATGAAATATACTTTGGCCTAGACAAGCCTCAAATATATGAGATGTTTATTCTGGGTTTATTTTTCTCTTTTAGAGTTGTATGTTTATTCAAAAGACGGTTTATGAAATGAAGCCATTTGTTTCCATTTGTGCAAGTCCTGGCCTAGTAATTAATAACAGATTTTTTCAAACAAGAAAGAAAATCATTTTGCATTAAAACTTTTTAAGGAGTTCTTTTAATATTTTGGTCCCAACTAAAGATTATTTATTAAAACAAGTCATATTAAATTGGTTCCTCTGCAGAATAACCATCCTTTCAATGAATCTATGGTCAAGATCACACTCCCTGTGTTTTTCTCCAAGGAATAGAATATTAACAGGTGATGTATGTACCTTAATTTCTGACACAACCTGGGCTGTCTTCAATGATTTGTTGAAACTCCCAGGCACATTTTTGATATTAAAATATATAATTGTGGTGTTGCAGACGGGCAGGGATCTAAATGTTGCTGGTGAGTACATGTGGTGCTTATTTTTCCATGCTTGGGATACTTCACTTGATAGAGAATGACGACTTCAGTAAAAGACTTTACCCTTTACTCTTAACTAGTGGTTCTGTACGAAATAGCCTTAGGCATACAGGCTTCCTTGTCTTATGAGCAGACTCCTGTCACACTGTATTTGCACTAAGAGTGCAAATACAGATAATGTTGTGAAGTAATTCAAGATCAAATAAATAAGAAGTAATCACCTCACTTTCTACAAACATATGCATTTAATGCCACAAATTTCTGTCAACTATTACTTTACTTAAAATGTATTATTAGGTGTATACGAAATTCTACTATAATATGTTCTTGTTGAAGTGACTATTATAAAATTATGAAATACCTCTCTTTAATTTTTGTAATATTTCTTTTCTGAAGGACCACTCTGTCTTTTTGTAATGAAGCCATGCTTGTTGGTTTGTGTGCAAAATCTTGTTCGTATGTTTACTTTGAACCTATAGGCATTGCCTTATTTAATATTTATTCTTTAAGCTGTATATAGTTGTATTAATTTATTTTTTTTAACATTTTTTTGTTTAAATTGATTTGGGGGTACAAGTGGTTTTTTTGTTACATGCATGAATTGCATAATGGAGAAGTCTAGGCTTTTAATTTACCCATTGCCTGAATAGCGTACATTGTACCCAATAGGTAATGTTTCATCCTACACCCTCCTTCTTCTGAGTCTCCAGTAAGTCGCTCTGTGTGACCATGCATACCCATTGCTTAGCTCCCACTTATAAGTAAGAACATGTGGTATTTGGTTTTTTGTTCAGACTGAATAACGTTGATGAGAAAATTTAGCTGTGATTGATGTTTTATTTTTTAATAAAAACTTAAGAACACCCCTCTTTTTTCTTGATCTATCAATTTTAACAGACTATACTTTAAAAAAACTGGAAAAAACTCTTTACATCTTATTCAGCTGACCCCTTAGAATTCAAAAGTCCTAAAAATACCTTAACATACAAAATAAATGAATAAATCATTGGAAAAATTCAAGAAAGATGATTTTGTAAAACTGTAAGGCATATTATTGGTGGTGTTGGCAAAATCACTGAGAACAATGGTTAAATATTAGGCAAAATCCCTCCTATATGTTCTGCTGCTTTTTATTACAATATGGTTATTTGCATAGTTTCAATAGAAATCTTTCTTCTTTTTAGGATATAATGGGACGAGTCAAATTTGTAACCATGAATGTGTCAGAAATGCTATAGGTAAAGATAAATTTTATTTAATGAGGCATGATGAGTTTACTATCGCAGAGCAAGGCGTATTTTTCTTGATGCTACAGTGTACTCACTGGTGCCTGCTCTATGATTTGTGGATGCCCAGACTTAGTAGGTCAGAAAGAATGCCACTTTCTGCAGGAACAGGAACATTGACACATTAGGAGATCTTGGAGAAAGAGAAATATCTCTACATTTATAAGTGCTTCAGGCAAAACTTAATAGGGGTGCATTGATGTTTTCTGGATCCTAGACTTGGAATACACAAGCTTATAAAAGCAATGAAAGTACTTCTGGCAAATAAACTGTGGCCCTGGGAGCTTCGTAAATCCTCCAGAGAGAAATAAAATGTCAAACTATAATTTCAAATGGATCTAGGTTTGTTAGCCATTACCAACCAGGACATTTTTAATAAATAAAATAAAACCAGCCAAGTAAAGATAATGTGAAATTATTGATACTGAATTAGAAAAGAGCTAAACAAGTTTATGTGGTTGAGTCTTCACTTTGGGGATGAAGTTGACCAGAAACAGCGACTGAGGGATCAAATTGGATGTTACCCTGCTGCCATTTTGACTGAGCACCTCACATAACAATTGGGAAAAAGACATTTTGTTCCTCAGGTAAGCTTTAAAAAGCCAGAGCATTCTGTAGAGAACTAGTTCCCAAATAAGTGAAGCCTGGAGCCTTATCTCTAAGTTGCTATCTCCCTCACTTTTGAAATACTGATGACTAGTGATATATGATGACCTTTAACCCTTGCAGATATGAAAATCAAGTGAACAAATTGTTATTTTCCCACCTTGAACAGATTAGCTTTGGTAACATTTCTTGTTTTTTCTATTTTTATTTTTACTTTAAGTGCCTTCTGAATTTTTCTTTTTTGATAGCCAGTTATTTTGAAATTTGGACTGTTTTACAAAACATTGCAAATGAAAAATATTTGTTTTTTTAAAATGAATGAGTCCTGAGTTTTCCTTTCACAGAGACCAGACAGTGGGTGGCACAGTTAGGGGCTAGTATCACCTATAGGTGGGGCAGGAATCAAAAAAAATTCTCTCTATAGGTTCAACAAAAATGTTTTACTACAAGTTTCTACTGTTTAGTTTTACAAATCTGTCTTATACCTTCACAGTGTATCAATCATTTAACTCTTGTTTTTGGATTTTTCCACTGAATTTGCTTCAGTAAAACTACTACCAAAAATAAATACTTGGTGCAAATAAGATTCATAACAAATGGATTCCTTGATCTTGCTCTGCAACTATTTTTTCCTAACATTATAGTTTTTAATTTTCTAGGATGGGTTTCTAAAATGGCTAGTTTTCTGATCGTATGGAAATAGAGCCAGTAAGGAGAATAAGATATGGTAGATGATTTTCTCATTCCTTATGTACACTAAAATCTTTGAAGTAATATTAATATGTTTTGGATTCAAAGTGTGCCTGTCTTTTCATGAGGAAAAAGAATAATTTTTGTGACTACACTGCCTCTCAGTGGCTCATTTAATATTTATTTCAATTACAAAATATTTTATAAAATGAAAGAAACTAAAATTTGCAGTAATAGGGTTCTCAGTGCTTCTAACTTCAATGAGTTTCTAAGACTGACAATAATGTGAAATATCTTATGTTACGTGTTTGTATATCCTCACTGATTGGACACCAGAGGCCATGGTGTGTTATAAAGAGTTTTAAAGTCTGTTTTTCCTGAAGAAGTAATGAATGGGTTTATATGAAAAGGAAGCACCGATGCAATCTGAAACAGAGGGTGCCTGGCCAGGATGAGTAGAGGGCATCATTAGCTGGGAAATCTATCTGTATGAAAATTCATTGTTCTGAGTCCAGGTATTACCAAGTTGCTTTTTGAGCTGTATTTTGGTGACCTAAGAATGAATCTGACAAATTAGAGCTAAAAATTTAGTTTGAAACCTTTACCTGTTAAATTAGCCTCAGTCAACTTTGAGTATGTGTGTTTGTATGTTTGTTTGAGTGTGTGAGTAGGTGTGTCTATAAACAGAGGTTTATTCCAGGAACCTGTAGGCAGACAGAAATGAGTAAAATTTTGTTTCAGTCATCAGGGAATTCATCATTCTTTATAACAAAGGGAATATTCCATTTTTGTCCTCTTGCCATTCCCAGCATTTATTAATGGATTGAATAATCAAAACTGTAATCTATTTCTCCTTCTAATAATGTGATCTTTACAATTTGCTGAAAGATGTTATGCCAAAAAATAGTGATAAAAATAATAGAAAAACAGGTTTCCAAAATATATAGGTTGCTATATATGGGGTAAGGACCCATGATTTGGTGTCTGAAGTTTTTCAGAAATGCCTCAGTGCCTAAATTGATTCATAATCTTGTAGGTTTAATTGGTTTATGATTTTGTAAGCATAATTTATACAAAACTGTAAATGGTTAAAAGTTCCCAAACAGACTAAACTGGAAGCTTGTAATGGTATCAAATGTATGATCTTATTCAAGTTTTTACAATTTTGCTTTCATAAACATGTTAGACTTTTTAAGAAATAGGAAACTTTGAAGAAAAGGAGTAGGAAAGATGAAATGCACTAATTATTTACCAGGTATAGTTCTTGGCACTGGGGATAAATAGATTAGAAATAGGTAATGTATTGGCAGAAGGTTGACAGGGACCAGATATTAATACCTTTGTCCTCTAACACAGAATATGGAGTACTATCTGATAATAAGACAAGGAAAAATCACATAAGGAAAATCCTAATTTGATTGAGTTGTTACCCAAAAGATAATGAATTTTAAGGTTCTAGTAACTGAGTTTACCCTGAATTAACATGAATGAAACTTCTCCTCATGGGCATTTGTGAGAAGATAAGAGCTAAGCCAAGTTTCATTGTAGCAAGCAAATAGAGTTACATTTTTGCATACTTGAGCCTTGCGACAATAAATTTACTTCTGCCATAAAATATCTGGACTTTTGGAAGATGGATCAGTGTGTAGATCATCTCTGAGGACAAAGAGCTAGATGACCTGATACAGAAAGTTCTAAGTAGAAGAGAAGAAGTGAATAGAAGACAAGAAGTGAATAGAAGACAGAATCCTGGGGTTCCTAACATGTATGGTAGAGAGAAGGAACAGACAGTTGGAAGAGAACTAAGAGAGTGGGCATCTATGTGAACAGGGGCAGGGGGCACATGGACCTTCTAGGGTACCAGCAATGCTTTATCCTTTTGTCCTGGGTCATGAGTACATAGTGTTGCTTTAATATGTACAATTTTTTAATGAATACACATTTTACACATTTTACATAACCTTCTGAATGTTAATCACATTTCATAATAAAATGGAAAAAACTGCAAAATGGTAGAAGTGTTAGTAAAAAATTAAGTTTTCTAAAAAATTTTTAAAAAGCATGATTGCAGTAGTAGCTCATTGAGGATGCAGGTTATTTTAAGAAGTAACTTTACTGGGTTATAATTCACAAGGAAATGCATCCAGTTTAAGTGTACAGTTCTGTGAGTTTGGCAAATGTACCTAACAGTGTAACCACCACCACATTCAACAGAACATTTCTATTACTTCAAAATGTTTTCTTGTGCCCCTCCCAAGCTAATCCTTGCCCCTCTTCTCTGGCCGTAGGCAATTACTAATATGCTATCTGTCACTGTAGAAGTTATCTAGAATTTTATGTAAATGGTATCATGCAATTAGCACTCTTTTATATCTAGCCTCTTTGGCACAGCATAATGTTATTTTGAGATCCATTCACGTGGTTGTGTGTAGTACAGGTTCATTCTTCTTATTGTTGAATAGTATCTTATTATATAGCAGCCATGGAGATGTGCCACTCGGACCTTCTTAACAGTACTGGCCACGGCAGTTGCCCCTCTGAATCTACCACCATATTTATGTTATGGTCACACTTCTCCAGGGCTGCTCCCAGCAAAGGACTAAGCATAGTGGAGGATGACTGTTGTCTCATTTCTGCAGAATGCAGGATTCCTCTAAAAAGAAATTTTGGCTCAGAGAATCCCTATTTGTCACATCTAAGAGAGAAAGGATGGGAGGGAGGAAGAAAAGAGGAAAGGAGAGAGAAGCACAGATCAATTACAGAGAAAAAAAATTTTAGACAACAGTACCAAAGTCAGAGGTCAGAAGAGTTGCAGGGTTAGGAACTATGGGAATTACTAGAACAACACATTTATTCACTTCTCTAAGATTTTGTACAAAGCTACACAATGGTCAGCCAGCTTTATCAAATTTACTTTCTTCTTTATTGGAACTATGAGTACTATAGGATGAGTGTCCTTTGTAAATTATCCCTTTTAAAAAAATTATTTTATAACTGGCTTTATCCATTTTAATTGAGCTCCAAAATGATGCCTGGATCTGTTTCAGCTCAGGGTGCTCTTCTAGCATGATCTGAGTTTGCCACTCCCTGCCATACCCCGTTTTTTTTTCAGAAGGCACACAGTCATCAAATTGGTGACTTTTTTTTCCACATAGAGCTCCACAGACACGCTATCTGGAGGTACAGAATACAATAGTTCTAAAGTTGCACAGCAGGTTTCTCCCCAGTGGAGACAGGAGATCAAGAAAAAGTGAGAAACATACTTTCAGTGAGACAACCTATCTGTATGTGAACTGTGGAGGAACAGGAACAAGGCAGATCCCAAACACCAACATCCTGTATTTAACCTGTCACCAAATGGAAGTGAGAAATTCCCAGGGAAATTGCACAAAAAGCAGCACCAGTTTCTGCTTCCAAATTTCCCTAAGCTTGTCCATTTTAAGCCCTTTGCCAATTATTATTTTCTAGCCTTTGGATTTTCTTGTTTCCTGTTTTCCTAAAATTCCTGCATCCACCAGAGTTTCTTTCTACAATCCCTCTTCTGACATGCTGGCTTCCTGCAATAATGACATATCGTTTCTCATCTGCCTTTCTTCCCTTTATAATTTTTCCAGAGTAGGGATTATTTCCTTTAGCCAAGTGTTCTAACTGAGCAGCTAACATAGCAGTTTTTAATTTATTTCTTTTTCTAGATCATCCCCCCACTAAGTAGCCACTATTAAAATTTGAGTAATAGTCTGTTTTTGCCATCCTACCACGTTTTACCTAACTTGTGTTTGGAAAATAAGCAAGAGAGCCAAGACAAAAGTGATTAAGGTCAGAGAGTGATTTTGATCTGCCCTTGAATCTATGCCAATCATTTCTGAGAAAATCTCAAGAAACTACTGATGGAAATCAATGAGGGATTCACCCATCTTCTGTTTAGATATACTGTAGCAACTTCTCCCAGCTCACCTTTAGCCAACAGACTTCAGGTATGCTCCTCAGCAATCTCTTTTAATGGTTATCTGATGCCCTCAGATCCTCCATAGTTGTGGGAGGGTGGTAGAGAGACAGCCTACTCTGGCCACCTTTCTCCTTGATATGGTGATCTTAATACTGTCAACTTAAATAACAGAGAGGGAGACTCTTAGAGAAAATGACATTTATTTGGGAGTACGCATTGTTAATGGCAATGTGCGTGCCATAGTAAACTGTGTGTGTCTTCAGGGAGGTAAAGGAAGACACAAATTTACAAAAAAAAAGGAGAAGGATTACATAATTGTTTTGAGATAACTATCCTTGGCTAACAAGGATATATTACAAGGGTGGTGCTAGTCTAATGTTGGACAGGCATTAGCTGGACAGATGTCCTCAAAGAAGTATTTCTTTGTGTAGGGTTGCATTGGCCTTTGTGCAAGATTGTGATTTCTGCAGAGTCTTTTATGGTAGTTCTTGTTATTAGGCAGTCATCCATGAGAATTTTCCCTTTATGGCCTTTCCCAGCTCTGTTTGTCAGGGTTTTTAACACAAGTGACTTCGCGTTGATTCTGAAAACTTTGATATTTTCCCCTTTTGATCAAGAGCTTTTTCCAAAAGCATCACTGATCAATCATCCGGTAATCAGGCTTTGATTGTCTCTTGATGTTGGGATAGACCTGTCCCAATTTGGTCTCATCTGGTCCCATGTCCAGAGGGAAGTGATTGATGACTAGGGGTCAGTGTCATTTGTCAGCTACATTTGAGTATCAAGGGAGGTTTGGATAGAGTGCCTCTCAGGCTAAGTCTACCTGGAGTCTATTATTAAGTTTAATTTTATTTGTTCCATAGGCATTGGCTATCATCTTAAAGTGGGGGATTAGCATTATTTTATTAGGAGTTGTACTTTTATAGAAATTTAACAAGTAACAGGTATAAAGTTTAAAAAGAAAAATTCAAAATAAAATTAATAGTAATATGAAAATCTCAGTTTGCATAATAGTTTTAAGCCATGAACCTAGACTTAAAGGCAATTAATTGAATAAATCAAAAGACCATGGGAAGTTAGGTAAGACTTGTAACTTGGCCTGTTTTTTTTTTTATTTTGTGTATATGGGTTTCAACTTTTCCAGAGGAATTTATTCAGACACAGCATGTAGTATTAGGAATAGTACAGACATTTTAAAAATTTAACCAACAAATAATATAGAGCAATTTTATTGCCCAGTATCCTATGATAGGTTTGAATTAAAGCGGAGAGTGAACAACAGTTGTATTAGGGATGCAGCCAAAGTCCCTCATTAGGTTGACTAAAGGATCCCTAGGTCATATATTTTGATACTCTTGCTATTGGGTCTGTCAGATGGCCTCTGCTTTCCTCCATATTTTCCTGCATTGATGTTGATAACATGCAAGTCTTGTGCTTATTAATTTTTTTTGATGTTAATAATATGTTTTAATTTGACATCTAGTAATATTTTTCAAACGTACCATGTTTGTGTTTTGTTTCTGCTCATGTGTATTTTGAGATTTGGGAGGATACCTTGCCAACAAATTTTGTTCTAAACATTGTCAATTTCATTTAGTTTTGATATCACGTAGCTCCATTTGTTTCTATGTAGATATTCAGTAAATTCCAAAAACTATCTGCCACTTATTACCTCCGTCTTTCCAGAATCCATAACCTTTATCTTTTAACTGAAAACTATGGTGCATAAAATTGCTAGTATAATTGTATTGATATAGATGATTTCATTGTTTTCTTTCCACATTTCTATAAATGTTCTGTATTTTTCATTTTTAATTTAATTTTATTTTCTATAGTGGATGTACACAGTTCGAAAATCAAATTTATATTATGAAAAGACGGAGAAGAGTTGGTCACATTCTTTTTAACATTCACACTATTTCCTGCACACCCACTTCTATATGTAACTTTTATTAATTACATGAGATTTGATCTTGATATTTTTCTGTTGCCCATTTTTCCAGTATTTCTTTATAAGAAAATAAAATTACACATTCTTGTTTTCCCGTCTTTCTTTCTCATAAGTAAGCTACTATATGTGTTATTTTTCATGGTTCCTTTTTTACCTAACCATCACTACTTAGCTCCCTTCTTGTTTGAATAATCGCATAGTATCCTATTGTGTGTAGGTGCTGTAGTTTATTTAATCAGTTTATTTAACCAGATGGGTATTTGGGCTATTTATTTCCTTTTTCTATTAAAAGAAATGTGGCAAAGTAAAATTTAAT